>NC_056726.1:1784713358-1784793524 GCF_019279795.1 Protopterus annectens | reverse complement strand
TTTATTTAGGGTTTCTGGGGGGGTGACTAGCATCCCAGATGATATTAACATCACCCAGGATGATGGTTTCATTAGTTACATTGGTAGAAAACCAAGAAAGAATATGTTCTAGTGTTGTGATATTGTCACCTGGAGGGATGTAGAGGGACATGATACAGATGAATTTTTGTTTGTTTATCTTAAGTAGGATTGAAACTAGTTCTGCATTATTAAATTGTGGAATGGGTTTAGTGAAGGGAGTAACTGAGAGGGAGGAAGGGTAGAGCAGTGCTACTCCCCCACCTTTCTTGTTTGTTCTATCATTATGAATAATGTAATAGTTGGGTGGAAGTAGTTTGGAGTCATTTATGTGGGGTTTCAGAGATGGATAGTATATCTGGTTGATTATGAAGGAGCCAGGCATGGAGGTTGGGGATTTTATTGCATATGCTTTGGGTGTTTAGAGCTGTGAAATGGAGGGACTTTTTAGATATATGGGGGAAGTGAGAAGGGGAAGTTGTATTTTGTGGGGATAAGGGGCCTGGGTTTGGGTGGATATCGCCAGATAGAAACATGGTGATGAAGTGACAAATATGTAGTAGAAGGTGTTTGACTATTTTAGTTTTTTCTTTGTGGGTTACTAAATTTATTGGAGTGATGTTGATGAGGAGGGGTGTAGTTTTGTTGGAGATGGGTTTGAGTTTGTAGGGGAATAGTGTAGTATTGTTACTGTTGAACAGAGAGGGGGAGATGGGGAATGTGGGAGGTGTATGGGGTTTGAGGTATATGTTAGTTATATGGAAGGGGGGAGTGAGTAATGTTAGGTGAGGTGGTAAGATAGTTTAGGTAATACCAAGTTAGAAGAAATGCTACATGGGTTATGGTGGAGGGAGATAGGATAAGCATGGTGGTAGGCTGGAGTGTGGTATGTGAGAGTTAGTTTGTTAATGGGGTGGGTTGAAGTGATAGAATTAGGTTAGAGTCTGTAATTAGGGGTGTGGTGATTAATATGGGTGGGTTGATGTGATTGGTTGATAGTGAGGATGGGAGTGGTTATGGTTCTATAAGTGTAGAGGTGCTGGGGGCGGGTGAGAATTGGGGGCATGGCAGGGCGAATGGAGCAGGTAGAGCCCAAGACTGCAAGACTGCAAGAAAGAATCAGTGGTTGGATAGGTACGTTAAGAGGTAGAAAAGGTGTGGGGAATGCAGCAATTGGTAAGAAAGGCATGGAGAATGGAGCACCAGTTTACAAAAAGGTGATAGGTAAGAGCAAGGAGTGTCCCAGACGTAGAAGGCTTGGGCAGTGTATTAGTGAATCTCTTGGAAGTGACTTAGTATCTGCTTAACATGAGAGATAAAGTGAATAGTGTGGGATGGGTATATACTGCCACCTAGTGGATAGACAGTAAATAACAGGAGCATTTAGAGTAGCAGGGAAGATTGAAAAAAGGGGGGGTATTAGGAATCCGCTGTAGGCTGCTAGCTATCATACGTAGGGTTATATCAATAATAATAGGTAGCAATAACATTCCCATATACTAATAATAAATAAATAAAATAAATATAATATAATATTAGATTTCTAGAAGGGTTAAATGAAGGGATTGGAGTGGAAATATATCTTTTACAAGCTATTTGGAATGTGCGTTTAATTAAGGTCACAAGAAGTCATTGGTCTTACTTAATTATTTACTGATGATTATTGGTGTAATGTTTCAACCTAAACTTAAAATGCAGATCTGTAATTGCCTTGGAAGGCTGCAAGTTTGTGAAATAAGAATTTTTCTGGAAATTTCCATAATACATCAAGAAACTTGAAGCAACTGAATATCTGTGGTATACGATAGTGATAATTTACTCGTTATGGAAATGCCTATACTAGAATATGAAAATCCCATATTTATAAACTCTGCCTGCATGCATACAGAATAATTAAAGTAGTAATATGTGCAGCTGATGCCATTATCCTAGTCCAGTCGAATGGCATAACTTTACTTATGATCTAGAATAAGGGATAATGCAAGGGATCCAATCCAGCTGAACACTCATTCCTCTCAGTTTTGAGGTTCAGAGAAAAAAGACTGATAGTTTGAGTCTAGTTTAAGGGTATCTCCAAGACCAGTTTAGTAATAAAAGAAAATTTGGTCCTTAACACAACCATATCTCTTGTGGAAACTATATAAGATTCAGCAGCTATCGGGCTTGCAGCTCAGTATTCTACATTCTGATTTTATAGCTATTAGGAACATATTGTTCCAGGAAAGGAACATAACAGCACTGAAGCTTGCTGGTTCAAAGAGTTCCAAGGTTAGTTTTTCAGTGACAAAACCAAGGTCTCACAGAGGTACAACTGACCTACGGGATCTCAGATGCACTGTTCCTTTCAAAAAGAGTTTGACCATGGGGTTATTTGTAAAGATCCATGATAATAAATCAGAAATGGCTGAAAGGTGCACTTTAGCTGAAGTATGAGTCAGGGACAAAGATACTTGGTAGCTTAGGACCTATTGGAATGAGACTGCCACAAGCTGTACACCACCTTTGGCACAACATAGTGAGAATCTCTTCCATTTCACCATATGAGGTATTCTGGTTGCAGACATCCAAGCTTCGTGCAAATGAGCAGAATATCTATATATATATATATATATATATATATATATATATATATATATATATATATATATATTTATATATATAAATCCTATAATAAGTCTATAAATTCATTACTCTAAATTTTAATATACTCACAACTGAATCATTTTCATTTAGGCCAGGTGGGTCTTGTGAATTTAAACAGAGTTAAAGTACAGTTTTGTACCTACCATAAATGTAGATGTTCGAAGATCCACATTGCTGCAGTCCTGACACTTGGGTAGTCCGCTGTCCCAGTCGGCCCGAATACCAAAGTATAAGGCTGACGCCGGCCAAGGCGCATTAGTCTGACGCCAGGACGCCAGGGTACAAATGCGCATGCCCGACGTCATTTCCTCAGTCTTTTCTTGCCCCAGATGTCAGAAGACCCTAAAAAGATAAGGCCAAACCAAACAACAACAACACACCAAACCCCCTGTACCAAATATATGTACAATATATACAAAGTCAGAAAGGTACAATCCTACCCACACAACCACCCCTAACACAGAGGGAAGGAGGGAGGGTAAGACTGCAGCAATGTGGATCTTGAACATCTACATTTATGGTAGGTACAAACTGTACTATGTTCTTCATCTCACATTGCTGCAGTCCTGACACTTGGGTAGAATCCCAAAGCAGAGGTAAGGGAGGATGGCAAATCACAAGGAAGCAGGAGCTGACAACATGCCCTGTAAAATAGCAGTGGCAAACCAGCCCTAGATTTAGAGTAGAGAGGAAGGTGGTAATGCTTAGAGAAGGTATGCACTGAACTCAAGTAGCTGCCTCCAAAATATCCTTAGTTGCCACCCCTTAGAAATGCTGTTGAAGTGGCAGTAGCCCTAGTGGAATGAGGCCTAATCCCAGCTGGAATCTCCTTGCCATGATGGGAGTAACAGAAAGTAATGCAAAACCCAATCCACTTAGAAATAGTTTGTTTTGACACAGGCTTACCCTGAGAACTCAAAGCAAAAGAAACAAACAACTGCTGAGACTGTCTAAAATCCTTAGTCCTGCTTAAATAATAACGAATTGCTCGTGTACATCTAAAGTGTGCAAAATCTTTTCCCTTATTTTGGGGATTTGCATGAAAGGTAGGCAAATGAATAGTTTGGTTTAAAGCCACACTAGAAACCACTTTAGGCATAAAGGAAGGATTAGTACGTAAAGATACCCTATCCTTATGAAAAATCAGGAAAGGCTCAACGCCATAAGGGCCTGCAATTCAGACACCCTTCTTGCAGAGGTAATGGCTAACAAAAAGCAGTCTTCCATGACAAATATTTCAATTCAGCAGTAGCTGCAGGCTCAAAAGGTTGTAGAGTGAGTTTCTCCAACACAAAATTGAGGTCCCAAGCAGGAGTAGGAGCTCTACGGGGGTCTTATATTCTTTGCCCTCTAAGGAATTGCTTGAACAAAGGATGAGAAAACAATGGTGGGTCACAATCATAGTGAGCTGAAATTGCTGCAGCATGAATCTTAATGGAAGAGAAAGACAAACCTTTGTCCAATAACTCAGTAAGATATTGAAGAGCCACACTCAAATTTGGCTCAGAAACATCCAAATCCTTTGCTGCACACCAAAATAAAATCTCTTCCATTTTCCTCATGACACTTTCCTTGTACTAGGTCTTCTGGCTTCCATAATCACATTCAAAACTTGTTGAGGAAGCTGAGACCTGCTATGGTTCAAAACAGAATATGCCAGGCTGTTAGATGAAGAGAGTGAAGCTTGACATTGAGTAGATGCCCGTCCTTCTGAGACAATAGGTGTGGAATCAAAGGTAAGGGCCATGGAGGCTTCCTTACCAGACTCCTCAGCAATGGGTACCAGTGCTGCTGAGGCCAATCTGGAGCTATTAAAATCATCCTTGGCTTGTCTTGTCTGACCTTTGGGAGGAGAGGCAGAGGTGGAAAGGCATACACATGAAGATTTTTCCAACTGAAAGAAAGAGCATCCACTTTCCAGGCTGTGTGATGAAACTACTTTGGCAGCTGGTGGTTTAGTGGAGAAGCGAACAGATCTATGTCTGGAGTTTCCCAGGACACTGTCAATGTCTGAAATACATGAAGATCCAGTTTCCACTCGTGGGGATCCATGATTTGCCTGCTTAACACATCTGCTAAGGAGTTCTGTGCTCTGGCAGAAACCTTGCTTGAAGATTCAGTTGCAAGCTTAACGCAGTCTCCCACAAAATCATTGCTTGCCTGCATAGAGGATAAGAATGTGTTCCCTTGTTTGTTGATGTACCACATGACAGTTGTGTTGTCTGTTAGAATCAACACCTGCCCTGGAAGAAGTAAATCCTTGAAAGCCAGTAATGCAAACTGGACTGCTAACATCTCCTTCATGTTGATATGTAGATGCTGCAGTCTGGCAGGCCACTTGTCTTGTATCCACTTTCCATTCAGATGAGCTCCCAAGCTGTGTCTGAGGCATCTGTCGTTAGAATCTGACTCGCCTCTGGCCGGGTCACAGAGAGTCCCTTGTTTAGGTGACATTCCTGAGCCCACCACAAAAATTCCTTTTGAATGCAAGGTATTATTTGAATGACAGTGTCCAAATCCTGGCAGTGCTGTGTCCATACATTTTGAGATACCATTGTAGCTTCCTCATATGCAGTTTGGCATTGGGAAGTACCAGAATACAAGATGCCATGAACCCTAAGGCTTGAAGGACTGTCCTTGCAGTCAGCCCGGACTGATGAGATAGTTGATGGAAGTAAAGAGAAAGATTCTTTTGTTTGTCCGGGGTTAAAAAGGCCATCTGTTGCTGTATTCAGTCTCACACCCAGAAAGCACATGTCTTGAGAGGGTACTAGACTGGACTTTATTTCGCTCACAGAATACCCTAGGCATCTTAGCACTGCTACCACATATTCCAAATGCTGAAGAAGCACGTCCTTCCATGAGCCAGAAGCAGGCAGTCGTCCAAATAAGGATAGATTTGTATTCCTTTTAGCCTGAAGAAAGCTATCACATGAGCCAGAATCCTTGTGAATACTCTGGGCGCAGTAGATAAGCCAAAGGGCAATGCAGAGAACTGATAATGAGAATTCCAGCTCGAAAACGCAGATACTTCCTGCAAATTAGTCTGATAGGAACATGAAGGTAAGCTTCCTTGAGATCCAAAGTTACCATCCAGTGATCTTTGCCCAGCAGAGGTAAAAGCTGTTGTAACGTTAACATTTTGAACTTGGGAATGTCCAGATAAGTGTTGAGGATAGACAGATCCAAAATTGGTCTCCACGCTGCCCCTTTTGGTACTAGGAACAGGCGAGAATAAAATCCCAGGCCCCTTTCTGGCACAGGAACCGGCTGAATGGCCCCTATCTGGAGCAACAGAGAAATTTGCCTGTGAGCCTCTTTCCTTTGTTGAGGAGGAATGTCTGGCATGCCTTTGAAAGGAGGCAAGGTATGGAAATAAAACTTGTAACCGTGGTGAATGATATCCAATACCCATCTGTCTTGGGTAATTAAACCCAGTTTTCTTGAAAAGAGCCAACCTTCCTCCCAAAGGTGCTGCCAGACGAGAAGATTCTGGCAGCTGAAAAGGCAGGTCATTGGGTCTGTTACTTAAAGGACTGACCCCTGCCCTCACCAGAAGACTGAGCAGGTGAACTCCTGTTCTAGGCCTAAAAGAACCTTGAGCTCTGCCCTTACCACGTCTAGACCTACCCCTAGACTGGGAATCATAAGCAGGATATGTCCACCCCTTGGTAGGCCAATTTCTACTAAACTGGAGGCTGAACCTGCAAAAAATCTTTAACAGTCTGCATAGACTTAGCCTTGTCTTCCATTTTCTTAAGAACTGCTTCCACAGGCGAACCAAACAACACATCAGATTGTAAAGGAGCATCTAAAATCCTTGTCTTCACATGCTCAGCTAAATTCTGATCCCTCAGCCAGGCGTGCTCATGCGAAGAACCGAACCAGTGGCAGCCACCCTCAAGAGGCCTGCACAGCATCAAAACCACATTGCAAAGAATGCTTACCCACCTGTTCAGAAACATGAACTAAATCCTGCAACTCTTTGCACTCAATACCTTCCGCCAAAGCATCTACCTTAGACTTTAATTGTGAAAGGAGATAATTTTGGTATTTCAACATGTGAAACTGGCAATTCAAAGCTCTCATGGCCAAAGTGGAAGAAGTATACACTTTCTTTCCCCATCTATCCAAAGCCCTTGCCTCTTTATCCGGAGGAACAGGATTTTTAACAACAGAAGCCTTAACACCTTTAGGCCCCTGTGACACAGTTTCTTGGTCTGCCCTAGGACTCTTAAAAAGATACTTATGAGCTTCAGGCACCCTATAATATCTATCCGGTTTAACTGGAGCAGGAGGCAAAGAATCAGGGTTCAGAGAAGCCTCTGCAAAAACATCCTCCACCACATCTAGAACAGGAGGTATAGCTAAAGGCCTATGCTGGGGTAGAAACAAAAATTCCCTAAGCCTTTTCCTGAGATCAGGGAAATACTGACATTCACACTTAAAATGTCCCCTCATGGAATGAAGAGTCTCTGAAATGAAAAATCCTCAGGAGGAGAAGCAGAAGGAGTAGAATCATCTACATCAGAATCAGAGTAAGGGAATACTCCTGCAAGTCTTCAGAAGACTCAGAAGCATCTGAACACTGCTCAAAACTCCCAAGCTCAGGTTCCACCCTAGGCCTCTTATCAGGAGGGGCATAGAACCTCTAATCATTGTAATCAAATCTTCTGCCATCTTAAGCATATGCTTCTTAGGTACAGACCCTGAAGAACTAGGGGTAACACCTGAAACAAAACCTGGCCTGCCCCTGGGAGAAGCCTTGGAAACAGCAGGAGGGCCTAACCACCTTAGGAAGGAGGGAAGAACAGCTACCTGAGAGGCCCTTCCGCCTGGCCTACCTCCTGAGAGGTCACATCTTGCAGTAATAAAGTCTCCCTGGGATTCCAAAGAAATTTCTGGCTGAACCTCAGGCTCCACCGAGCCTCTAAAGAACCGACGTCCGAACAGACGGTTCTTCCAGTCTAGGCTTTGCTGTTTTGTCCTTGCGCTTTTAGACAAGCGGGCGTCGGAGCATCCGACGGCATTTTATAATTACACCGCTTCCCAAAACTAACCTGGCACAATCTAATCTTCTTTATAGTGCTTGTTAAATCTAGCACAAGAGCGACAGCCAACAACGCCGTGCTCAGGCCCTAAGCAAGGTATACACAAGGTATGGTAATCCCTATGAGGTATCTGTTTCACAAGAAATACAGTTATTCACTTTTTCTGACATCCGTAAAATACTGAGGCAAGAAAACCAAAATATTCTAACGGGTACTTAGCCAACTTGATTCGTCTGAAACTCCGACTTGAAAATCTCAGAACGCCAACCTGCACTTGCAAAACTGCTTCTGCATCGGACCATGTGGCAAAAGACTGAGGAAATGACGCCGGGCATGCGATTTGTACCCTGACGCCCTGACGCCAGACCATGCGCCTTGACCGACGTCAGCCTTATACTTTGGTATTCGGGCCGACTGGGACAGCGGACTACCCAAGTGTCAGGACTGCAGCAATGTGAGATGAAGAACATCATAGCAATTCTCTAGATTCCAAGATAATTTCCAATGGGCCACCCCTATTTCTCTAAAACTGCAAATCTAAATGTTTGGAGGAGATCACAAACCATAGTATGCTTAAATGGTGTGTTATTTTTCTTTTTCTTTCGTATGTCATGCATAAGTTCATATATATTCTTTTTCAAAGCCCTTTCGGTCTTGCCTGCATAGAACACAGGGATCACATAATAAAATATAAATAACCCTGGTTGTAAAACAATTACATGAAACAGCAAAATCAATTTTCATTTTACCTCCATTTAAAGTAATAAAATCCTCCTCTAATATGTACTGGCACTGATTACAGCACCTGCATTTAGATATTCTTTTTGTAGGCAGTAAATATCTACTCAAGTGGTTTTCAAAAATGCACTTTAAATATTTTTCCTTGCTTGTTTACAAATTCCGGCCACTGACCTACAGTTGTTGAAATATTTCTATCACAATTTAATAATGGCTGGTATTTGCATATTATCTTCGTAACTTCACTATTCTTAGGTTGCTAACTTAATACAAGCCTGCTAGTAAAGTTAGACTTTGAAGGCAAATTTTCTGACATTAATTTTTGACTCAAAATAGGGTAAAATCTTGAGTGTTTTAGCCTAACCACCTCATCCCTAATCTCGTTGACAAAGGCTACAGGGTAATCTCTGTCACAGAACATTTTGCCAACTTTCTGCATTCCTCAACAAAAACCCCATCATCTGCAACCATCCTTGAAGTACGAACAAATCGTCCCCTTACTAGATCTCTTTTGGGACAAAGGATGACAACTTTGAAAATGTAAATACGAGTTTGAAAATGTGGACTTTCTATAAATAGTGAATTTCAGTTGGTCATTTTCTTTATAAATCATAACATCTAAGTAACTGCAGTGATTCTCATAAATGCTGTAAGTGAATTTAAGAAATGTTGTGGTTGTATTGATGGATTTCACAATTTTCTCCAATCTAGACCGAGAATTTTCCACAAGCTAAAAATATCATCCAAAATCTTGTGTACATCAACCAGCTGGTCTTAAACTAGGAGTTAAAAAAATCAGTTTCTGTTGTTTCTTAGACAAGAGTCAAGAGTGTGGAAAATCTGTGGGTGCAATCTGCACTCATGCTGGTTAGGAGAAGATCTTCTTAACTGATCCACTAAAACAGTTTGCTCTGAAGAGATGTGGGATGCCAAAAGAATGTTTTGCTGGACCAGCCTGTAAAAGTCATACAAAATAATTCCTTCTTGCCTATCCACCACATGAATGTGGTGTTGTCTGCGATGATCCTGTTATCTTTTGATTGTCACACAGTCTTTAAAAACATGGTGCATAAATCAGGGTCAGCATTTTCTTGATGCAAATAAACTTATTCTTATTTTGTGAACTCCATTCCCCTTAAACTTTTAAGGATGCTGTGTGAGCATCCCAGGCAAAGTCTAAACATCTGTTGCCAGTAACTAGTTTTCATGAGTGAGTATAAAGGGCACTCTTAAACTACCAACTACCTGGTCTGTTAATCATGAATTTATTTTGATTAGGAGTGGCATGGGACAATTATGTACTTATTATAATGACAGAGCTGTAAGAGGCAGATGTATCTTGCAAGACAGATTAATGCCATAGTTATTAGAACCACGCAGCAACAAAGAAAGAAAGAAAGAAAGAAAAAGTTTCAGGTTGCTTAGTAATACTTTCTATCTCATAACGCAACACTGTCATAGGTTTATCCAGATCATCAGTTATGATGTGCCAAAAGGTTCTTTTAAGAATCAGAATGAGGAGTTAAGGCAGAAATTCTTCACAAGCTATGAATGACAGGGGAAGGAGAAAAAGAAGTTATGTCTTACCATAACGTTCCATCTGTATTGTTGATCCTCGTTCAGTCATTATGCATGGGTATCGGTTCCGAGCTCGGAACTAAGCCAGCCATTTTCCAAGCTTGCGTCAGCTTCAAACTTTCGAGCTAAACTCTTACCCACAATCCCCCTCTCCCTGTTACCTCAGATTGAGTTTGCAAGTCAAAGAAGATAGAGGCTACCTCTGGTCAAATAACCTAAGACAACAGGATGGTAAGATCCACTAGAAACCACTGGAGGGGGAAGTAGGGAGGGTCGTAATGACTGAACGAGGATCAACAATACAGATGGAACATTATGGTAAGACAACTTCTTTATCTGATATTGTTAATCCTCGTTCATTCCTTACACATGGGACAGAGGCCCCAGTTACCTCTATTCCTGGGAAGCTCTCATGGAAGGACATTCCTGAGCACCATAGAACTGAAAGATGCTCTTCCCCTGGAGGCCAAATCCAATTTGTAATGATTGATAAAGGTATGAGGTGTAGCCCAAGTTGCAGCTGCACAGATGTCATGTAAAGAAGCTCTGGCATGGAAGGCAGCAGAAGTTGCCACCAACCTTGTTGACTGAGCTTTCATGGTAGTAGGCAACGAGATATTACCTTGTGTAAAAATAAAGGTCACACAGTCCTTCAACCATCTAGCTAATGTGACCTTAGCAACAGCAGATCCTAATCTAGATCCTGAAAAGGCCAAAAATAACTGGTCAGATTTATGAAAGGGTTTAGTCCTGTTTAAGTAAAAATGGATTTGCCTATGTACATCTATGGTATGTAGGCAATACTCTCCTCTGTTTGAATGATTGGGAAAGAAAACTGGCAATTCAATGGCTTGATTAATGGACATTTCAGAGATCACTTTAGGCAGAAATGCTGGATTAGTTCTCAGAGACACTCTATCTCTATGAAAAATCAAGTATGGACTCTTGATACATAAAGCTTGAAGCTCAGAAATATATCTGGCAGAAGTAATGGCGACCAAAAACAAGGTTTTCCATGACAAATACTTGAGATCACAAGAAGAGGCTGGTTCGAAAGGTGACATTGTCAGAGCTTGTAGAAATAATGATAAATCCCATGGTTGAATAGGTTCTCTAAAAGGTGGCTTCAGATGATTCACACCTTTTATGAAGATCTTGCACAATTTATGGGACATAAGAGAGGAATCTTGGACACCCTCATGAAAATTAGAAATTGCAGCCAAATGAACTCTAATGGTAGAGGCCAATAGACCTGATTGAAACAGGTCAGCCAGATAGTCTAGTATTATCGACACTGATGCTGAAAAGGGGTCTACTTGTTTATCTTTCAGCCAACAGGTAAATCTTTTCCACTTGCTCAGATAAATAATTCTAGTGGAAGACTTATGAGAAGCAATGAGAATATCACGTACTGGTAAAGAAAGATCATTCTGCCTGGCAATCAAGGGAATTTGACTAGCCAAGCCGTGAGCTTCAGGCTGTTCAAGTTAGGATGAATCAGGTTCTGTGGATGTGAGATCAACTCCGGGGTTGGATGGAGAATGGTCGATCTAGTAGGTGAAGCCAAAGGAAGGGGAACCAAATCTGTTGAGGCCAATATGGTGCTATGAGGATCACCTTGCTCTTCAACTGATGGGCTTTCTTCAGAAACTGATCGTGGACTAGAGGGTCCCTGGGTGACTGTCCTGGAGGGAGAATCAGGGCGAAGTAGTTGCTGCATTTGTAGCAGGTCAGGGATGCAAAGAGGTCACAGCAAGGACAGCCCCAGTGCTGGAAGACCTCCGCCGCTATTAAGAGATTCAGGGACCACTTGTGAGGTTGAAGAATGCACCTGCTGAGTCTGTCTGCTATCACGATGGAACTCCCGGGAATGTGCATTCTTAGAAGAAAATGGTTGATAACCATCGCCCATTGCCATATCCTCATGGCCTCTCGACAAAGGGGGTAAGATCTGGTTCCACCTTGCTTGTTGATGTAGCAGACCACTGCCATGTTGTCTGATTGAATTGCAATTGTTCCAGACGGCAGCAGGGGATGGAATGCTTGCAACACCAGAAGCACCGCCATCAGCTCTAGAACATTTATATGCAGATGGGCCTGCAGTTCGGACCAAGTGCCTTGGACTGTCTGTCCCTGACATAGCCCCCCTCACCCCATCAGGGAGGCATCCATGGTCACTGTGTCCTTGGGTTGCTGGGGGGAGAAGGGGTGGGACCATTGTGAGAGATTGTGTGTCATCCACCAATTTAAATCCTGTTTGCACCTGTGGGTTACCCGAATCATGGCTGAAAGAGGATGCTGAAAAGGATACCATTGGGTGAGCAGTAGCCATTGTAGAAGCCTCATGTGAAAGCTGGCCAGGGGAACAATGGTGATGGAGGCTGCCATGGAACCCAACAGCTGTAGAACTGAGTGAGCTGTGGATTTTTCCTTTGAAAGGATTGTAATTAGTTGTTGCTTTATCCTTAGAATTCTGTGCTCTGGAATAGCAGCTCTGCAGTTTTTGTGTCCAAGATAACCCCTATGAATTCTGTCAACTGAGATAGGGTGAGATTGGATTTTTGCCAGTTTATGGTTATGCCTAGCCTTTGAGCAGCAAGGAAAGAGTATGCCAGGGCTTTTTCCAGTAGATGTCTGGTGGGGTGGAATGCACTTTGTGAATACTCTGGAGGCTGTAGAGAGTCCGAAGGGCAGTACTCTGAACTGGTGGTGACTGGCTCCCGCACAGAAGCGCAGAAATCTTCTTGATGGTCTGTCCACTTTTATGTGGTAGTACGCATCTTGAAGACCTATAGAGCACATCCAATCATCTTTTTCCAAAAGTGGGAGAATAGACTGCATTGTGACCATCTGGAATTTTTGTACTCTCACAAACTTGTTCAGTACACTGAGATCCAAAATTGGTCTCCAGTCCCCGGTTTTCTTTGGCACCAAAAACAGTCTTGAGTAGAATCCAGATCCTATCTGGTCTGGAGGGACTATTTGGATGACTCTTTTTCTTAGCAGCTTTTCTATCTCTAGTGCTGCTTCTTCCCTTTGACTGGTGGGACGTCGGGAAGTTTTTTTAAAGGGGAGGGACAAAGATCGAAGGGGATATGATAACCTCTGGTTATAATCCTTTGTACCCAGGAATCGGTGGTGATGGTTAGCCAGGCAGAAGGGTACAAGGAGAAACGTCACCCAACCACCTCCAGAGGAAAGGAGTTGGGCCGCTCTTCAGGTGTGCTGGTAGGATTGACCAGGGAAAGAATCCCTGGAACTCTGGTTACACAGACCCTCTCTGCCTCAAAAGGAGCATCTTCCCTGTGAATTTCCCCCTCTGCCTCTGGGGAAGAACTCAGCCTGTGTATCACGGAAAGGACCCTGAGATTTCTTGAACCATATCTTCCCACTCTTTTGGTTTCGGGAGAAAGCACGTTCAGGGGAAGAATAATGGACACCTACGGCAGAAAGGGTCTTTCCATCCTGTTCACATCTGGCCAGTGTGCTTTTAACTTCGGGCCCAAACAATGAGGAGGCCTCAATGGGGGCATTAAGAAAAGAAGACTTAAAGGGTTCCGCGAAGTTGCACAAACGCATCCAGGCATGTCGTCTCAAGACCACAGCTGAACCTGCTGCTCTAGCTGCTCCTTCTGATGCGTGAGATATCAATCGCATAGAGGAGTTAGATATAGATTAAATGGTGGCCAGCTGAGAGGCCACTTTGTCACGGACCTCATCAGACACGGCACCAGCCAAGGTTTCAGAGAGCTCAGAAACCAGATCCCTTTAAAGCCTAGTAAAATGTGCCATATAATTCAAGGACCTGATAGCAAAGGTCGTTGAAGCAAAAGTGCGCTTCCCTATCCTGTCCAGGGCCCGGGACTCTTTGTTAGACTGATGGACAGTCTGGCTTTCTTCTTCTGCCAGATCCTTTTTTGTTGCAGCCACCACCACCAAAGCATCCACAGGAAGACCTTTGGACCAATGGGGATCCGAAGCAGGAGGGGACAAGATCTTATCTGGCCTCTGGGTAATAGCTTCAATGGTATCAGGAGCCTTCCAAGCATGCTGCATGATAAGCCGGACAAGTTCATTGGCAGGTGGAGTAACCCAGGAGGTAGGTGGCCGGGCCAAAGGCCAGCAGGAACACAGATTCCTCAGAGGTCAGATTAGAGGACTGCCAGTTACCTCTCTGTTTCAGGATTTCAAGGATATCACCAAAGGATACCTCAGAGGGTGACCGAGGGGATCCTTCCCCCTCATCGAAATCTGTGCCTTTGGTGAGGGACTCCTCTGTGGAGTCCATGTGCTTCCTCTTACACAAACTTTTCCGGTGGACCTCCTCAGTGGGACAAGCTGTAGAGGACAGCGGAAAAGGGGATTCCTGAGGGAATATGTCCTGCAGCCCTTGCACCCAGTGTCCGCTAGGTGCGACTTGTGAAACCAGTGTACCAGAGGAGGGCGGAGGTATAGTCAGTCCGGTATCTCCAGCAGCAGTGAAAGCCTTCTCCATTAGTTGGAAGGCTGGTCCACCTGAAGAAGAGTGCATGTCTAGGACAGGGGTCACCCCTCCCCTAAGTGGCTCAGCCTGCTGCCCTGGAGTCCCTGGATGGCTGTGGAGCAGCAAGCCATGTGTGTCACAACTGACATCCTGGGTCATAGCAAAACTTTCTTGCCATGAAGGCAACTGCGGTTGCTTAGTGAGATCCATAAAGGGAACCGCAGAAAGGGAAGACTGTGCTATATCCATGGACTTCAAATGCAATGAAGGAGGAGAATAAGAAGGGGACTTTGGAGATGGATGATCACCTCCCAAGGAAGGATAGTTCCTGAGGGGTGGGATACCTCTGACCAAGAGTACCTGGTCCAAAAGATGCAAGACATCATGTTTGGAAAGGCTTCTAGTGGACCTCATGGAGACTGAGGGAGAAACAGGCCTGTCCACAGAAGAGGCAGATGCGGTGCCCATCTCATCTGACCACCCATCTCATCTGACCGTACGGAGGACAATGGTGCCGAGAGAGACTGGACTACTGTTGTCTGCACAGAAGAAGTCATCAGTGCCGAGGTCATGGTCTGCACCGACACAGGGATCCGTGCCGAAGTGGTTGTCGGTGCTGAAGCTGGAACCGACAAAACTGGAGTCAACAATAAAGGCATCGGTTCCGAGGAAGATCTCGGAGCCGACGCGGTCCAGGTCTGTGCCGACTGAAAGGTCGGTGCAGATACAGTGGTAATGGTCTGAACCAAGGAGCTCCTCGGTGCTGATATATAGAAGGCTGCAGGAGAAGACGGAGCCAAAATCACTAATGGAGCCGAAGGCCTCGATGCCGAAGGTCTAGGCACCGAAAGCACTGGGGCTGACTGAGAGAACTCCAGAGCTGAAACTTTAGCCTTTTTAGGTTTTGGTTGGTGGGAGTCCCCAGCCGGGGATGAAGGCAAAGATTTAGCCTTAGTAGAAACATCCAAGGTTTTCTTATGGGCTCTAGGAGGGGTTGAGGCCTCCGACCCAGAAATAGCCTCTGAAAAGGGAGATTTTAGAAGTCCCTTCAGTAACAGCTTATTTTTCCTTTCCAACAAGGTTCTATTAGAAAAGTTCTCACAAATAGTACAGAGTGGGTCAACAGACAAATGAGAAGCTCCCAAACAATAAACACACAAAGAGTGTGCATCAGAAGTAGGCAGTTTGTGTCCACAATCAGAACACCGCTTAAACCCTGGACTACCTTTCTTATCTGCCATGACAGCAAATTAATTAATAGAAAAGGTACCAGCAATGGTACAAGACAGTACCTGACGGTATGAGAGAAAAGGGAAAAGGATTACCAACGATGGTAAAGAGAGAATACCTTGCAGTAAAAGTGGTAAAGAAAGAAGCAGAAAAACCTGAAGAAAATATGAACGCTAGATGTGATAGGGTAAGAGACAATAAAATATGAACTTTTCTGACAGAAAAGTAATCTGTTAAGGTATTAAATAACAACTGACTGTACTTAGCTCAAGAGAAGTAGCTTGACATGACTGAATGGCTACGCGGCAAACGAAATCTGAGGTATCAAGGAGAGGGGGGTTGTGGGTAAGAGTTTAGCTCGAGAGTTTGAAGCTGACACGAGCTTGGAAAATGGTCAGCTCGGTTCCGAGCTCGGAACCGATACCCATGTGTAAGGAATGAACGAGGATTAACAATACCAGATTAACTGCTACACAGGATGGGCCTACTTTTTACAGGTCCATCTTTATTTTAAGTACATAACTTTCACATCACATCTGATAAGATAAGGTCCATCCCCCATAAAGGCAAGACAAAGTCCTATGCAAATCCTTCAGAACAGACCATTATAGGTGCATCTGGATAACAATGGCCCTAAAGAAAGCCATGGACATGGACATTACATCCAGCTCATTACATCTTGAAAGGTGTTAAGGAAATACAAGATAGATGATGCATAAACACACACACACACACACACACACACACACACACACACACACACACACACACACACACACACACACACACACACACACACACACACACACACAGCCATATCACCTGAAGCTATTTTCTTGAAGAAAGTTGTAGATGTAGCAACTGCTATAGTGGAATGGGTCTTAGGTACTCAGTGAAGAGGCTTTTTGCATTTGTTGTGATAAAGTCTGATGTACTCCAACAACCACTTATATACAGGGAAAAAATTTGCTTGCCCGTTATCGTAATTTGCCCTTTTCTTCAATGTAGAGTGATCTCAGAGTTGGTATATTTAGTTGTGGGGGTGTGGGGTGTGAAGCCCCCCTTTTGATTAGGGTTTGAAAGTTTGTCTGTTCACCGGCCAAGCAAATTTTTTCCCTGTGAAAAATCGCGGAAGTGGCCATTGGCAATTTTCAGCTTGCACTGTTTATGGGTCGACCTTTAGGTGTTCGAATAGCTGACGCTTCGAGGTTGTAATATAAACCCAGCTTATATACTTTCTGTCCAACTGACTGTCTTGATGGATGGTCTTCATCCTCTCAACATAAAATCTGATCTAACATTTCACATCTATTCAGTGGAGCAGATATTCCAGTTGACTTTTACTGAGGAAGACAACAGGCAAGTTAATGGCCTGATTAACATTTGTCTCTGTGGACATTTTAGGCATGAATGAGGGGTTAGTTCTTAGAGACATCCTATCATCATAGTATAATAAATATGGAGAATCAACTGAAAGGGCAGGCATTTCAGAAATTCTTCTGGCAGATGCTACTGCCATTAAAAAAAACAATGTCTTTCCAACACAGGTAATTCAACCCCAGCTGAAACTGTGGGATGAAAAGTGTGTGTGTGTGTGTGTGTGTGTGTGTGTGTGTGGGGGGGGGGGGTTAAGTGAAGTTCTCCAGCATAAAGTACAAATCCCATGGATTAAAGGATCCCAAACAAGGGTGTTAAAAGAAAAGTTCCCTTTAGAAAGGCCTCATATCCTTTCTGTGATACCAAGGGAAGGAAGTCTAGTCCCACATGGAATGTGAAATCCTTGCTAAAAAGACAAATAGAAAAGAGTAACTCTGTAAATATTTCCAAAAGATAACCTATTGAATAGGAAAGAGGATCTGAAAAGGGGGCTAGTTCTGCAGTGACTTGCCACAAAGCAGACCTAGTCTGCTTGACATTGTATATCTTTTGAGCATTTGGTTTTAGAGATGATGAGATGATCTGTACTAATTCAGCATACACTGATGTATTACTGACAATGACTTGAACTGGAGAAGCCAAGCTGTCAGCCTGAGAAGATAAATATCTGGATGAGGTTTGTGTGAGGGCGGGGTAAGTTAATTCTGATTTTCTGGGTCATAACCATATGGGCTTTTCCAGTGGGTAGGGCAGAAAAAGAAAGTGTAAAGGCCAGCATGGAGCTTGCATAGTCTGGAATTCTACATGAACTCTGGAAAACGCATACAGGAGTCCAGAAGGCCATTTATGTGCAAGGTCATCTCCGGGGCATCATTTCAAAGGAAGCACTGGGAAAACAGTGGTTGCATTTGGCACTACTCAGGGGTACAAATAGGCTGAACAAGTTTTGCACCACCAGCAGAGCTTGGCAGTCACCTAAGAAGCTGAGGGCCACAAAAAGGGCACCAACAGGAAGCAACCTAACTTGTCTGTAAGAAATTAAACCTCCCCTGGGTTGTGGCTGACCACCAGAAAGTGGATGATTTGAATGGCCCAATCCCAGACTCTGAATGCTTCTCATTAGACAGAAGAACAGCAGTCCCCTTCTCCACTTCTTGATTGCCAAACCACTTTCATATTGGCAGAGTTGGCAATCATACCACGAGGAAAGGAGTCATGAAATATAGACAGTGTCAAGAGAACTGTGCTAATCACCAGGCCACTGATATGGATGTTTAACTCAAAGACATCCAGGAACTTTCAACTGACTACCTACTGTAGTGCCTCCACCATATCAGTCACATCTCTAGTAACTGAAGCTTGTGGCAGGGAAAACTGGAAGCAATTTTTAAAGGCAAAATTGTCCAAAACCATTCAATACTGAAGGTGTTTGCTTATAGAACTTGAATACATTTATTTGTTTGTGCACAAGAGTCTGACTTCTAAGGACTCTGAACCCCAACTGTCCATTGAAGCACTCTTGAAATCTGATAAAGATATCATGGGACTGGCTGCAACATTCAGTCACAGGGCCTCAGTCATAGCTGAGCCATAGCAGCATCAAAAGCTACAATCTGAAATATTATCTGAAACTTTTCTGATCTAGTGGATCCTCTTGGAAGACTCTTTTGGACAGGAGGTAGGAGACCTCCTGCTTTGCAGTGTTTGATGTGGATAGGTCAGGTAAAGCCTTCCTGCATCACCAGGTAGGTCTTCTGCATGGCTATCACATTCTACGTAAAGTTTTTGCTGCCCCATAGTGCCTTTTTAGGAATATCCCATCTCCCACACATTTGAATATAAAAAAAATTCTAAATCTGATTATATTGAGCTGGCTCTACTCAATGTTGTGAAAAAATACCAACACTTCTGACCCTCCTAACAGTCTAGCACCTCCATATCAGTGAAGTTACAAGTTGGTTTCACTGTAGTGAGAACAGTCCCTCTTTTTCTGGGTTCAATGTCTATTTTGTATTCAGACCTGCTGTAACACTGGAGTGTAAATGTACTTATCAGGAATCATATTACTCTACAGCAAATGCCTCATACCCCTGGAACTTTGAAAGTTAATTACCTAAATACCTTAGACAATAGCCTCCTCAATGCTAATCTGCTTGATGACTACACCTACCCAACCATTAACCTGTAAACCTATATCACCAACAACAAATATGTGCAATACTTCTTGCACTTTGTTAATACCAGTTTTCTTGAACAAGTTGTCAATTTTCCCACTAGCAGCACCAATATCTTCATTGTTTCCCCGACAAATATGACACTTTCTTGTACACTACACTGTGTCTCCCCTCCTTGTTAAAATTGACTACAAACTTGTTACCCATTGCTATCCTCACTACAAATACCACTGGCTGGAGAGATTTCTCAAAAAGTAAAGCCTGTTACAAATCAAAGATAAACTAAAGAAATTTTAAAAAATAGCTCATTTTCCTCAGCAAATACCCCTGTCTTTACAGCTTTCTTAAAAGCAAGCTTGCTACAAATCACAGATGACCTAAAAAATTTCTCAAGTAACCTTCCACCCTCTGCATACTAGCCATATCTCCAAATTACCAACTACACCTCCACTTTCTACTTGTATATAGTCACACTAAGAAGCCTGTTCTATCCACTCTAATTACTGTGGAAAATTCAAGGGGGTAAAACTTATGATGGAATACTCATATTACAAAATTGCTTAACAAAAACACAAGGGGAGAGCAAATGCCCGATGCCAGCAGGTCACCTATGGTTGATGATGCTGGCAACATGCACATGACACAATCCAATGATGCAGATGGAACTGTGCATGTCACTGGGGGTTAAATGGTACCCATTAATGTATCATTGTAGCCAATAGTAACTGTCCTCCAATGTGCCTCTGCAGGTCCCACTGTCCATGGTGAAGGAAGAGTCCAGATGAGGTGGTGGGTAACAAGCAATGCTTATCCAGATGACACAGACTATTCCTGAAACAGCATCACTGTCACGTCCATGGACTTAAAATCTTATCTTCTTAATCAAGCTAAATGTTCCTGCAACCCAACAGGCCACATAAACTTTTACCAGATTGAGTGGCCACCACATCCCCTTTCCATGACCCTGGCTCATACAACAGCATTGCTTTCACCTGTCACCAAGCCACCAAATCTGAGTAAGTGATGATGACTGTGACATACTAAAACCCTAATCTAAGAGGGTAAGGTAATGTCTGATGCATAGCATGGTCAGTCCATGCACTGCACTGACTGGGTTTGATAATGCATCTATCCTTTTATTCTGTTTTGCCTGTATCAAGGCCCACAGTTGTGGACTAGACACTGCCTCTTTGCCAGTGTTGCAATGTACTACACCCACTTACACCTTGCATGGGGTCCAGCTGTTAGTTGTTCCTCCTTTTACTAGCTGCTCCTCTTCTGCTTCAACAGGTATGGTTGGCCCTGAGGGGATGGCTCCCTTTTAATGAAACTGCTTCCACCCACCCATGTTATACAACATGGCATATGCTACAAACATGTGGCTGCATCTAGGCAGAAGTGTTCCTTAAGTTGACCAAATACTGCATTTCCTATCTTAGTATGCACAGTATCAAATACCATCTTTGCCATTGTCTAGGGCTATGGCTGGGGACCATCATTCAGCCTCCAATACATATCCAACATTCCCTATAACACACAATTATATGTAGCCTGCTACCTGCTTCCATGGTAACTGTTCACAGAAGGTTCTGTATCACTCTACATATGCACTTAAGACTAGATGACCCTGTAGAATGTTACCCTACACAAAATGATGGTACATGTTGGATATTAGAATCATGGGAACTCCTTGAGTGGATTATACCTTGCGCTTTGCAAACCTCCTGCAGCTGAGGGAGAAGTCCTTTCTGTTGTTATATCTGACACTGCATTTGCCAGGTGGACCTTAATGGTGATGTGTGTGCAACAAATGGCTCCCAGGACATCAGGAAAATGGACAATGCTGTATAATGATCAATGACTGAATAGTGGTGGTGCTCTCCTCCACTCTCCTTGGGAACTACATATTCTTCACCAGATGCTGCAGCATAATAGTGAGGAATTGGTGTAGAAAATGCAAGCCTGGTGGCTGTGAAATTCCTAGCATGTCCCTTGTAGGTCTCTGAAAGGTTGGTATAGCTAAGATGGTTAAAGATACATATACACAAGTGTCTGTTGGGATGGGCTGTCCATGTGTTCCCCTTGATTCCACATGTGGATGACACAATTCAACAAGCTCCCATGTAGTATCCCTATCCACAATGAAGTGGTCCATGATATGTTGGTCAGCAAAGTGGTGGTAAGTTAAGCACTGTTGGTATCATCTGCATTGGTGCAGACAGCATGGCACACAGGGACTTGCCCCAACTGTGACCACCATCACATACTGCCCTGCTATAGCTGCTACTTTCACATACATTTCTGTATCCTGTGTCCTGGAAATTACAGGCATGACTGACATGGTGTAGCATACCCGGTGCATTTGTTTCTGAAACACTCTAAATCTTTGATGGCATCATTTGCATTATTCAGTGTCCCTCATTTAGATACAAAACCTCATTTCCGTGTCATTATGCAATTATTTGCAAACCCTGAATACTGTGCTATTTTTCCTTAAATACAGCCATGCTACTTATGTCTCTGAATTGCCTCCTCCCTGCATGCTGTCATTCTTAATGTCATTTTGTGCAACAGAATATTTTACTTGTTTGCATGTACCACTTATTGTGCACTGCCATGTTGTGCTGGTTATCATTAGTGGTTAAAGATGCAAACATTTTGTTGGTTAAATTTTCCCATAGCACTTTGCTTGTGGTTCCCTAGAGGTTTCTAGCAGCCCTGCTCTACTGTCAGGCAGAAGACTAAGCCTAGCCTCAGAGGTACCAACACACCTCTCACCCACTAGCCACTCAAGTGTGACCTCTTTTCCTGATCATATAAATTTACCTATCACTATGGACAGACAATTTCCCACAGTTTCTCCAGCCAGCTTGGTCAACATGGGCATCCTGAGGCAGTGTAGCAACTGGCTCATGTTCATCAACAACCCTCTACTCCTAATACACACAAACACAATGTGTGAGAGATGCAACTATATTAAGAACCTTGAATTCATGCTCTTTCACACATCAGTCAGTACATATGACAATAAGCGGGTTGCCAGCATGCACACCTCACCTCCTACTGAACCCAAATCCACATCACACATACCTTAAATACCAGAGACCTCCCAAACACAAATACAAGCACTCTACACATAATACTTCCTCTGCAGAACACATTACACATAATAGCTCATGCACCAGTGTCTCACTGGTCAAACCCTTAAGGCAAAACACAAAATCAAACATACTGATTTGGGCGACATGGGCACATGGGCTATGCAGTGGTGCAGTGGTTAACATTGTCACCTCACAGCAAGAGATTTTCCGGTTTGATTCTCGGCTGGGGTGCCTTTTGTGTGGAGTTTGCATGTTCTCCCTGGGTTCATGTGGGTTTCCTCCGGGTACTCCGGGTTCCTCTCACATTCTAAAGACATGCGTCTGGAGTGTTTCTCCATGGGCCTCTACTGAAAATAGGCTCTGTCCTAGTCGGACTTTCCTGGTCAACAAATGTTAAATAAAAATAAAAAAATAAATAAATAAAAATTAGTCATAGGTGATTCCATCATGATACACACTGATGTCCCTCTCACCAGGCTGGATAAGGAAAAGGTCATGGTCAGCTGTCTGTCAGGTGCCAGGATACGTCATATCACACATGCACTCAAGTCTCTCGACAACAGGTACTGTTATGACTCTGTCATAGTCCACGTTGGTGTGAATGACTTGAGATGTACCTCTCTGGACTATATGAAAAGAGACATGACTGAGCTCTTGGACTATGTGTCTCAGAAACGTATGTCCCAAGCCTTAAGCAACATTTTATCTTCACCTAGGATGACACCTCAATACAAACAGAAAATGATTGACTTCAATAATTGGCTAGCTTCTGGTGTCATTCTAAGGGGATCCACTATCTATCAGCCTGGGATGACATGATCGACAGACCTCCATGCTTTGCCAGAGATGGTCTTCATCTGTCATCCCTGGGATTTTGGCTACTGGCTAAGGTGCTTGTCACCCCCATAGTGCCTTTTTTAGGCAGTGTCTCAAGAACAAAATTCCCAATGTAAAAACTCCATCTAAAAACAACCTCAAGGTTATGCTGCTAAACACTAGGAGTCTCAACATGAAACTGCACTCACTGGAAGCTGTGCTCACCTTGAAAGATGCATGCATTTGAACAGTCACAGAGACCTAGTTCAAGGCTGTGGACAGCACCCCAGCCATACCGGGTTACACCTCCTTCCACACGTTCAGACCTCAAACCATACCTCTCAACCTCTTACAGCCAGAAATCTGGACAAAGTCATAAATAAAAGTGGGAGAATTGCCCAAAAATAGGGATAATTTTTAACTATTGCTCTTACATATTTAGAAATTTGATAGAATAACAGGTTTTCCATTAACATGAATTTTCTGAAGGGTATGAAGTCTAAAACTCAAATGTCTTTCACTATTTTCCAACTTCAATCTTTAATGATTTGCCACTAACTTGCTAAAAAAACACAATTTTATGAAAAACTGACCAAAAAATATGAGGCAAAAATCTGGACATTCTGTGAAAATCTGTGCTGTTGAGAGGTATGCCTCAAACTGAAGGTGTGAAAACTAAAGCATGCAGTGTATTAATATTCATTAAAGATAAATACACCTCCAGATTGGTTAAACAGTATGACTCCCTGGAGACACTTCAGGTGCAATTAACTGTTGGTAGAACAGCTATTCAAGTCATTGCCAGCTACAGGACCCCCTCCATGAATCAGGAAAGCCACTCTGCCTATTTGGATCTACTTGAGTCTATCAAGATTCATTCAAACACCATGGCTTTGGGTGACTTTAACTACCCATCCATTGGCTGGGTAAATTACTCATGCTCAAACTCATTTGCCCAAAGATTCATTGACTTCATTCACTTCAGTGCCCTGGACCAGCTGGTTGACACTGCCACAAGGGGTGCCAACATCCTGGATCTGGTGCTCACCAATATGGGGACCACTGTAGCACTCCCACTGTGAGGTCTTCTCTGGTGAGATCTGACCAAAGATTGGTCTCATTCGAAGTAACTATCACAGCTAACCCCACCCCAGCAGCAACCAAAACTAAAAAACATTTCCAAACCAGATTATAACCTGTTACAGAATGGTATAAACAGCTTAACTGCACCTCCTCCCTCAGATGGAACTGGCAGCTATGCAGAGTTCTACACCAAAGCTTTATACAAGCACCTGTATAACTGCATTGACTCAGCCATACCTAACAGGACCAAGACAAGCTCCTCAAGGAAGAGTAAACCTGCCTGATGGACACCTACCATTAACAGGCTTTATAATAATAGAAAGAAATTGCTGTCTAACAGTAAGAGAGAGCAAGTCCTCCTAAACTGGAAACACTCCCTCATCAGCTTAAACAAGCAAAAAAGACTTCTTGTGAAGTCCTCCAAAGCAAACTACAAGTCCAAATTAGCTTCCTTAACAAAGGATAACCACAAAGCATTCTATAGTTACACCCATAACCTAAAAGGAAAGGCCCAGATGTGTGCAGAACTGGTAGTTAATGATACCACATATACTGAGCCTGTGGACATAGCTAACCTGTTAGCTGACAGTTTCAGTAAAAACTTCATTCCCCTGTCCCCTCCACATGTACCCTATGACATTCCTACAACCTGTCCCCTACCTTGTATCTCTGAAAAGCAAGTCATAAATGCCCTCTCTAAGACCAAAAACACAGCATCTATGGGACCTGATAAAATCCCAGGCTGTGTACTACATGGGCTTAAACATGAATTAGCAACACTATTGGGTACTCTTTTCAATCATAGTCTAAGCACCAGCTTCACACCAGCTGAATGGAAAACAGCCACTGCTATTCCCTTGCACAAAGGTGATGCTTCCATTGAACCTGGGAACTATAGACCTATTAGTCTGACTAGCCTTATCTGCAAGGCCATGGATCGAATCATCATGGACTTTAATAACAAAGATATAGGTAATCTCCAAACACTTGACCCTACTCAGTTTGGATTTGTCAAAGGGAGATTGTGCCTGTTAAACCTGGTGGACTTCTTCAAGACAGTCACCATGTCCCTGGATGAGGGGAAATCTGCGCATACAGTCTACCTGGACTTAGCCAAGGCATTTGACACTATCCCCCACTATTCTCCACATCATTGACAAACTCACCCAACTAGGCATCAACCCTTATATGATTAGATGGGTCACTAACTGGCTCACTTATAGAACTCATATAGTCAAAATAGGGGAATCCACCTCCAACAGCAGACCTGCAACCAGTGGTGTTCCACAGGGATCAGTCCTGGGACCTCTACTGTTTGGAATCTATTTCTCCTTAGCCCAACGCTTTCTGGAATTCATAAACTCCAATAACCCGGATCAAGTTAGCCACACCCCCACCAGTGGCAACAATATCCTAGACCTAGTCATTACCAACATGAGTGACCAGTGTTCCACACCTGAAGTCAACTCCTCGTTGGTCTGATCTGACCATAAGCTAATCACCCTTGATATCCACATCCCACTCCCACCCCCCATTAAGGAAACCACAGTAAAAAATTTCTCCAAAGCCAACTTCATGCTTCTTAAGACAGAAGTGGTGAACTTCATGACACCCATGCAGATGGACAGTACAGTTACAACTGCTGGATCCTACACAAATGCACTCTATAAACACTTACACGAGTGCATGGATCATGCTATCCCAAACAGAACCAAGACGCTATCCTCCAAAAAAAGGGAGCCAATCTGGTGGTCCCCTGCCATAAACAGACTGTACAACAGAAGGAAGAAACTGTTGCAAAAGAGAGTAAAATCCCATGAGTGAAGGAGCTCCATGGTCAGCCTCAGTAAGAAGCTGAGATCCCTTTATAAGATCTTCCAAAGCTAGCTATGAAAACAAAATCACCACTAATTCCAAGGACAACCACAAAGCATTCTATAGCTATGTCAAGAATCTTGATGGCAACACCCTGATCTGCTCTGAGTTACAGCACAAAGGCAAGAAAATTACAGAACCAACTGATATTGCCAACATCCTGGCAGATAGGTTCAGTGCTAACTTTACCCCCCTCTCACTCTCTAAAGGGCCCATATTGATACAGAAAGAATGCAGAGTCCCTGTAATCACAACTATGCAGGTAAAAGCTGCACTTTCTAAAGCCAAAAACACAGCATCCATGGGACCGGACAACATCCTAGGCTGAGTTTTGCACGAACTTAAGAATGAACTGGCTCCCCACTTAAGCACCATGTTCAATAATAGCCTCGCATCAGGCTTTGTGCCCACTGAATGGTGCACAGCAACAGTTATCCCACTCCACAAAGGGGGAGCCACCACTGATCCCGAGAACTATTGAACTATTAGCCTGACGAGCCTGGTCTGCAAGGCCATGGAACGTATCATCATGAAACTCATAAACAAAGACATTGGTAACCTCCAACTCTGGATCCCACCCAGTTCGGGTTTGTGAAAGGCAGATCATGCCTCCTGAACCTGATCAACTTCTTTGAGGCAGTCACCAAAGCCATAGATTAGGGTAAGGTGGCTCACACAGCCTATCTTGACCTCGCCAAGGCTTTCAACACCATCCCCCATTCTGGAATTATAGCTAAACTCACTAAACTTGGTATAAATCCCTACATCACAAGATGGGTTGCCAACTGGCTCACTGACAGAACACACACTGTAAAAGTTGCAGACTCCAAATCTGACCTCAAAGCAGTGACAAGTGGAGTACCACAGGGTTCTGTCCTGGGACCTCTCCTGTTTGGTATCTACTTCTCTGAAGTACAGGCTAACACAGATGGCCTCTGACTAACAAAGTTCACAGATGACTGCAAACTAGGAGCCATAGTCAAGTCCCCAAATGATGTGGACATCTTACAGAAGGGCCTCACTGACACAGATGCCTGGTGTCAGAGCCATGGCCTGAAGCTCAATGTCAAAAAGTGCAGTGTCATCCCCTTTGGTAAAAACTCTGTACCCATGAATTACCACATAGGCAGCAATCTACTTAACACTGAATGTGTGATAAGAGACCTTGGGACCCAGGTGGACAGTAGTCTCTCCTTTGATAGTCACATCGCCACAGTAGTCAGGAAGTCCTTCTATGTGGCACACCTCATCATAAAAGGGTTCTCATCCAGGAAAAAAGAGGTCATTGTTCCCCTCTACACGACATTCATTAGACCCATTATAGAGTACAACGCCCCTTTTGGAATGTACCTCACAAGACATCTGCAGCAGCTGGAAAGGCCACAGAAGTACCTCACAAGGAGGATTACTGGCCTCAAACAAGTGCCCTACACTGACCGCCTCAAAAAACTGCAGCTTTACTCTGTAGCATATCACCTACTTCGAGGTGATCTCTGCCTAACATACAAAGTTATGTCAAATCCAAAGCTGTTGGACATGCTACACCTAAAGAAATCCCAATCCCTCTGAGCTACACACTCTAGGGACCTAAACCTTGTCAACATAATAAACAGGACATGCTGGTGGGATAGATTCCTGTCCCAGAGATTTCCCATACTCTAGAACAGGCTACCCATCTATGTCAAGCAAAGTTCTTTATTAGCACTCTTCAAGAAAAATCTTGATGAGAGGATGGGAAATAGGAAATATACCCCGGGGATCACTTCTGTGCCTCAGTTCGACAGTGGCAAAGGAAAATAACTTTCTTGGGTGGCGTAAGCCACGGAACCTTGTTGGCTAGGCTTACGTAGGTCCTTGGGCCGATAGCCTAGTACCTATGAACCTATGAACAAGCAAAAACTAAAGGTCTGTAGCTGACAAAGTTTGCTGATGACTGCAAACTGGGTGCAGTCATAGAATCTCCAAATGATGTCAACATCTTACAAGAGGGTCTTACACAAACAAATGATTGGTGCCAAAGTCATGGTCTTTAAACTCAATGCAAAAAAATGTATTATCTTTCCTTTTGGTAAAAGCGATGCTCCTGCTAACTACCACATCAATAGCAAAACGTTAAGTATGCACTCAGTGGTGAGACACCTGGGCACACAGGTTGACAGCAACCTTTCCTTTGACCACCATGTCTCCACAGTGGTAAGAAGGGCATTCTATATTGCTAATCTCATAAGTAAGGGCATTGCCTCCAGAAAAAAATAAGTTATTACTTCCCTGTACTCTTCCCTTATCAGGCCAATAATTGAGTACAATGCTCTTTGGTATGTACCTTTCTAAGCACCTGCGGCAATTGGAGAAACCACAAAGGTTTCTCACAAGGAAAATTCAAGGTCTTCACCATCTGTCCTATAGGGATCGTCTGAAATCACTATCACTTTATTCTATTTCATACAGACTGCTCAGAGGTGATCTCTACCTTGCATATAAGGTGATATCTGACCATGCATTATTGGAAATGCTTCATATCCGAAAGTCAAAAGGTACATGGGTCACTCACTCTAAAGTCCTTAATCTGGTATGTGACATTAATAAAACCTGCTGGAGGGACAGATTTGTCTGCCAGAGGTTACCATACCTTTGGAACAGACTCCCACTTCATGTCAAACAGAGCACTTCATTGGTCCTCTTCAAACGCAATTTGGACGATTGGATGGGTGACTGTAAATTCACCCCAGGGGTTCCACTTGTGTCCCTCTTGGAGAGGGGCTATACATGCTGATCATGGAAATAAGGGTAAGAACTTGGCTAGGCTTGTAAGGGCCCTAGGGCCATTAGCCAAGTAACTTCCTCTGATCCTACGATCTATGAATACATTAGAATATAAGGAACTAGCAATTATAACTACAATCATCTTTAGGTTCATGACCAATGCTTAGATAGCAAAGAAGAAGAAGAAGACATTAGGTCTTGTAAGCCTTATTCTCAAAAATACATTGGCATGCTCATATACCCTCCTTGTGAAAAAATATACATATTTACTGTGTCAGGCCTATTAAGGAATACAATTCCTTATTTTGAACTTACATTAAGAGTGAACTTGATGCACTGGAATGTGTTTAACAGAACATTTACTAAAAGAATTAAAACAAAAAATGATGAAATATAAAAGAAAACTTGAATATTTATGACTATGCTCTGTGAGTTATAGATGGCTTACAGCCCAACTGTGTTTGGCTTTTAAGATCATTAGCTAATTCACAGGGCAAGGGGAGACAAGCAACTTTTAAATTTGATAAATGCAAAACCAAGGCAATAACAAGTGTTATTACTCAATCATTAGTGAAACTGTAGAATAGGTTGCTTTTGAAAATTAGACTTAACTCTATGGAACAAGTTAAACACTATATATATAAATATTTGTTTAAAATGTGTAGTTTTTCTTGTATTTTCATTCTTTTAAATGAAAATAGTGGGGGGCTTCGCCCCCCAAACCCCCCAATGTGGGGGGCTGTGCCCCCCACACCCCCACTAACTATATATAACAACTCCAAGGTTGCACAACATTGGGGAGGGGGGCAAATCCCTGTTAAGTGCCTTGAATACTGGTTGTCGACCAAATGAGCTGTCGACCAAATTGGTGTTGATCAAATGATCTGTCGATCATATGAAGTAGACCCATATACATATATATATATATATATATGGATTGGGCCACTAACACCTATAATTAATTCAAAGTCCTTGTTTTGAATGCCTGCAGCACCACCCTAGTCAACATTGTCTGCCTTTAACTGTTCACTTACTTGAATAAATTAATGAGGCTTGCAGGAGTCCTTTCCTCAGCTTGCACAACATTACATTAATGTAGCATGAGGTCATTATTATAAATTTAATTTTGGAACTGTTGTTCCAAACCTATGAGGACAAGAGGTACCAGTCAAAGCTTCAGCTGGTTTAAAGAAAAAATCCAATCCAGAGAGGCCACTTTTCCTGAACAATTTATTTATTTATTTGACGTTTGTTAAACGGGATAGTCTGACTGAGCAAAAGCCCTTTTTCAGAGGAGGCCCAGGGAGAAAAGCTCCACAGAAAAACAAGTAATTACATCACAAAGTCTGATGAGGTACAATATTAAAATGCAAAAATATATGTAGGCATTACAGATATAACACATGAATACACAGATCACAATGGTGCATTAGAAACAATTGTATAAAACATTAATAGTATATGCAGACTTTACAGATATAACACACTATTACACACATCTATTTTAGAGCAAGTTTAGGTTTAAACCAAGGTTCAGGGCATATAATTAAGCAGAATGTGTTAATTAGTGTGAAAAGAAGTAATTCTGTTACTTAAAAGGTAATTAGGAAAGGAAACAGCTTATAGAATAGTGAGCAAGTAATCCTGTTAGTAAAAAGCTAGTTAGGAGAGGAAACAGCTTATTGAATTGGAGATTAAGCATAAGGCAGAGAGTTCAAGTAGGATATTTACAATGGCATTTCCAGGTGGTATTTAGATAATCTTTTAGAGCTTTCTTGAAGTCATGAGTCTGTTATATTTTCCATAGATAGAAGGGACGTTTATTCCAAGGAAAGTCTGGTAAATAGCTGTACAGTTTTTGTCCAAATGAACTCTTGGGTTTGTAGATTTCTAGGTGATATTAATCAGAGCTTCTTAGAGTTCAAGACAGGGTATAGAGGGAGACTAAAGAGGAGATGGAGGAGGAGGAGGGTTTGTGCATGACGGAATGAATGAAAGTAAGTCACAAAATCTGAAGATGGTGAGGGAATTCTAACCAGTTTAGAGACTTAAGAGCAAGACAGGGATGTAACTTTGGTGGATTGTTAGATGGAAATCTAGTTACTTTATTTTAGGTTGTTTCAAGTTTTGTGAGGTGATTATATTGTACGTTAGGATTTGAGATCTATAAAAAAGTTTAGGAAGGAGGTAAGCATGGGCAAGTGTCTGACGTGACTCAATAGCTAGGAACTTTTATGTCTGTACAAAAGACCTAATGTTTGATAGGTTTTCTTAATGCAGTTGAATATATGTAGGTCAAACTTTAGTTTGTCATCTATAATGGCGCCAAGAATCTTAGTATGCATTTCAACCTTAATGATTGTGTTGTTTAGGGAAGTAATGGTGAATGTGGATTTGTATTGAAACAGTGATCTGGGGAGGAAAAGTAGGAGTTCAGTCTTTTTGGGGTTGAGTAAAAGTTGGTTATTTAAGAGTCATTTTTTAATAAGGTTGAAAGACTTTTGTGTAAGGGTATATAGGTCAGGGAGAGTATCAGAGGTGGTGATGATTGTGGAGTCATCTGCATATTGTATTAGGGATGATTGTGGGCAGGAAGTGTAGAGGTGATGTATGAAAATATTGAAAAGCAAGAGACCAAGTATTAATCCTTGAGACACGCCCATCTTAATGGGGAGAAACAGGAGATGGAGTTGAGCCATTTAACAGTGTGTTGTCTATTGGAAAGATAGCTTTGAAACCACGAAATAGTAGGAGTAGAAAGATTGAGTTGAGAGAGTTTAAAAAGGAGACTATGGTGAGAGACAGTATCAAAAGCTTTGGAGAAATCAAGAAACGGAGACCAGCTTGTTATTATCTCTGTCCAGGGAGATAGAGTTTGTAAATGAAGTGAGGCCTGTAGTTGTACTATGGCTTGGTCAGAAACAATGTTGTGTAGGTGAGAGTAGATTTTGGTAGATGGGATAGTCAATGATTTGTTTGTGTACACATTTCTCAAGGATTTTAGAAAGAGGAGACAGTATTGCTATAGGCCGGTAGTTGGCTAGGTCAGTAGAGTTTCCACCTTTGCGAAGGGGTATAGTATAGAACTGTTTCCATAGTGAGGGAGCAGTAGATTCCCTTATAGAGCAGTTAATGAGAATGGAAATGGGATAAGCGAATGAAGTGAGCTGTAGCCTTAAGGTACAAAGGAGGTAGTTTGTCTGCTGATGCAGAACAAGGTTTTAGTTTGAGGAGAAGATTTTTAATGTAGTTTGTAGGAACTGGTTTTAGTGAGAATGAATCATTGAGCTGAGAAGGAATAAGAGTATTAGAGGGATCATTCTCTTGTGGGGAATTATTAGGGCAGGCGTTAGGAGTAGTGGAGTTTCCAGTGTGCAGTATTTGGTTAACATTATATCAACATTTTTGGGGATTCTTATTTTGTGTGTTTGGAGTTTCTGATAAAAGTTTTTTTTATCTGTGTTAAGTTGTATTTTAGTGAGGTTACATAGTTCGTTGTATGTTTGGTAGTCAGTGGGCAATTTATTCCTTGTCCAGAACTTCCAGGGATTATCTCTTTTCTTTATTAGGGTGAGTGTAGTCTGGGTGAGCCAAGGAAAGCGTCTTGATTTGAACCTTTTAGATTGAAGTGGGGCAAGGGATTTAACAGTGTTAAGAAATATTTGTTGGACAGCTTCATCTAGTTAAAAGAAAGGACCAATTAGCAGATGAAAGGATGTTGTTAAAGGAGTAAGGATGAAGCTTGGATAGCTTTCAGCATTGAATAAGATTATGTGATCTGGGAAGATGTGGAGCGAACCTTTGGACACAGATAGGAGAGTGATCGCTAATGGCATTAGGTAGGGATTGAGGGTTGTGATAGAGGTTAGGGTTGGAGACTAGAATCCAGTTAATTATAGATGAGGAGTTACTTTTTTAATAAAGTGGGTTGGAGTTGAGATAAGCTGGGTGAAGCCATATAAGTTAATGCTGGAGCTTAGACAGGAGGAATTTAGTGATAGCCAATTGATATTTACATTGCCTAGTAGGATGCTCTCATTAGGTATAGTGTTGGAAAACCAGGACAGGATCTGTTCTAGTATAGGTATATTATCTCCTGGTGGTATGTATATAGCAGCAATATTTAATGTTTTATTATTATTGAGTTTACAGTTAACAGTCAACAGTTCATCATGGTGAAAGACAGGAGGAGGATTAGGTAAGGGAGATAGGGTGAAATTGTTGGGGTAGACTATTGCTACACCTCCTCCTTTTATGGTAGTTCTGTCTAGACAAAGGATGTTATAGCCAGGGGCAGGAATTCCTTATCTGAAATGGGGGGTTTGAGCCAAGTTTCATAGATAGTTATTATATTGGGAGAATGTTGAGCTACAAGGAAGGAGATCCTGAATCTATTAGTGAATTGCCCATTATTGGGACATGCAATGAGTCCTGCTTCAAGAAAAAAAGGTCAAACTGAAATCTGTGGGAATTCCCCACCAGTCTAATGTCCATTTATGAGGGATTCACATGAAGAGAAAGTTCATGGAAGCAGGACAGCTTTTCAGTCCTTTGCAGTCTTACATTCAGTTGCAACACCTGTAGCCTAAGACTTTGAAAGATTGATGTAGATAGTAGCCACCATAAGACTTAAGAAGCATAGGAAGGATTGAGTCTGTACTTTTGACTGCACCCTATCCAGACTGCTAAAAGCATGACCCTTCTTAGCTCTCTTTGTATGCAGGCTAAATGCCACAAAAAAATCTTTGATTTTACCATGAGTACAGCAATTCCCTGAGTCAGGGATCTTCAAGTTTTTTGAACCTTCCATGATCTACAACCAAGTGAGTGTTCATGCCAAGGAAATTACCAGGGAGTTATTGAAGTGATCCAAAAAGCAGTCATTTATGTAAACAATTCTTTTTTCTCCTGCAAGGTCTATGCAAACAAAGATCAAAAGGTAAAACTGGGTACTGGCAATGATTGCTATTCAAAACTATCGAAGTATTTGAAGCCGAAAGGAGGGAACAGATCCTGCAGTCTTTCTCCCATGGATTAAAATACATTACTGCTCCATTTTGGAGTATAGAATGGGTCTGCTCCTAAAGTGCTCTAGCAAGTGAGGGTGTATGTGACTGTCTGGGATAACATCCAGAATCCATCACTACATATTGATACATATCTGAGACAGTCCCACTAGACATCAAACAATATAACTAATCTCTAAAATGACCCCTTGGACCAAGATACTGCAGGAAGACCTGCTGGCATCCCATTAAGTCAAATAAGTAATGCACCAATGAGGAGAGATGTGTGGAGAAGCCTCTTTGACCCTGTATTCTACCACAAAGTCTTCAACGGGAACTCAAGGGATTGCTCCATTTTAGCCCATGTGCACACGGGGTCCAGATGATTGAACTTGGATAAGATAGTGCGGGTAAAGATATCCTGGGATGCATCCTTTCAAGGTGATTGCTAGGAGTGTACCTCTTTGTCTCCCCTCATAATTTATCAATACTGAATTTGGCTGATTGATAGTCAAGATGGAACTTGCATCTTATAAAGAACTTGAGGCTGCCTTGAAGGTGGACTCTGCCAGCTGAGGTTTTGACACACGTGTGACCTCTGATTCTGCTACCTTTGTCCTTTAGCATCCTGAAGCAGTGTCATACTGCTGCCAAGGGAGTGTTTTTTTCTCACTGACCTAACTCCCTCGCCTGCATGCTCAAATACAATCCAAAGGGTGCCCTCCCCTCCCAATGATCAACATCCACTGCATGTCCCCAATCTGTACCAGGAACCAACTGTGGTGCTGTTCTAAAGTACATGCCCTTTTTTTGTCTCTCCTCCTGGGTTGAACAAACTGACACAAGCCACCCAAGCCACACCCCTTTCCTGACTCCACCACAACATCTGAACAGCTAACTGACCCTGAATCACTGCTGCAGCTGTAATATCTGTGAGGGATTAAAAGATCTGGTTTTCAGAGCATAGTAGGGGTGGTTGGCTAATGATTAAACATGGAGCCAACAATCTGTCATAGGCTGGACTCTATTACTCAAACATTTATGTGTCCTTGCTTGTGACTGGTAAACAACTGGACCTTTGAGACTGATCTCTGTAACTAGATGTCTGACATATTTCTTTTTTTCCTGTAAAAATAATATTTCTGTCTTTTTTTTTTGTTTTGTTTTTACTCTTACCTTTGTGTTCGTGTTATATATGAAAGTGAACACTTCTGAATCAAAACTCCCCAACAAAAATAGGAACTAATCTAAGTTTGTCAGAAATGCTCTCAAAACAAGGCTGTCCTTTTGGGCAAGCCAGTCTCTTTCCACTATAAACACTAAATTTTCAAAAGCAGGATGGTACAGTTGTGCACATATGCTGATTAAATCAAACACAGCTTTCTGAATCATGGATATCAACCATGTGTTCATAACTGCGTAATTGACCACAAAAGAAAAGAACATTTAAAGCCTGCTAGTCATAGCATTGGAATGATGAAGCATCTTAGTAAAATTATCACATGTTCTGAAACTTTAGAAATATGTAAAAGCAATCAGCATTTATATAAATCAAGAATGGGATTTAAATCATTGTTCACAGTCTTTAAGTATCCTTTAGATCCAGAAGATTTATAATTCAGCATGCTTAAGCCTCCCATGGAGAACATCTAGATATGCAAATGTAATCCAAGACTCTGGGTTTTCATGCAAGAAAAGGGTTGTCAACACTACATAACATATATTCTTCACTATACTTGCTCGGTGATTAAAAAAATTAAATCTGTTATCTTTAGGGAAAATCGTTAGTCTCATAAAAATATCATAAAAAACAGATTCAGTAACTGCCTTTGAAAACCACAAATGGGGACTGCAGAACTTTGAAACAATCTTTCATTTTGAAAACAAGATCAGTAAAAATCGCTTTATTTCCATCATTATTGATTATAACTATCACATTTTATGGCGAGAGTAGACCTATTTCCCTGAAAATAGCCAGCCTTGTGATTGTTACTGATTATCATGGACTAGAATTCTCCTCAGAACACTGGCAACTACAAAAGCTTTCTCTGTGTTGAACTGCATACTGACAATCACTGGGAAGCATTCCCCTGTCAGAGAACTTATATTTTCTTCAGTGAAGCTGCAGCAGTGATCCTACTAAACATCTACTGGTAGGTAAATATGATCACATAACTGCACTGCGTTTGCCAGTACAATCACTGCTGCAGTGTGATTTCTTATTCATTGGAAGAGCACTAAAGCAGATAATTGTCTCCCATGGAAAGGTAGCGATCATAATCATAGCCTATCATAGGTTAGTACTAAGCTAACTGCCCTTGCGAACCATTTTAAGCCTAGCCAATTATCCCTTGTAAGACTCAAACCCTGCACCTTGGGTTTGTAAGGCCACCCTCCCAACCCCCTGAAATAAACCTGAAGAACTGAGCAGCAAATCTTGCCTGACTCCTGGACTGATAATCCAGTTTGCATTGTACAGAGAAGGTATGCTCTGTGGTCAGGTTTCCTGTCTAACTGATACATCCATCTGATATATTGCTAAAGAAGGCTATTGAGATGGTTGCTGCCCTGGTAGTGCACGGTCTATCAAGCTCCTCCAGCTTTTCTCATAATTTTTCTCATAAAGGGTAATGCAGTGAGTCAGCCAATTAGACAGTGCCTCCCCACTTGCCTGGCAAGAAAGATACAAATAAATAATCAGATTGCCCTAATATCTTTGTCCTTGCTTTATAATACCTGAGCTGCCAATGCATACCAAATAAGTATAATGCATTTCTTCTCATTTGCGGTTTGGAACTGAAGACAGGCACCTGCTTTGTCTGTTTAAGTACAGCTAACAGATTGTGACTGTCACATGGTGCATATTGTGTTGGATAGTTGTACATTTCAATAGATGTGTAAAATTTAGAACTGCTTTCTAGTAATAATGAAATTGCTTATGGTTGTTTACTTGCTTTCTTTACAAGTGGTAGTACATCATCATAGAACAAAACTTCTTTAGCATTATCCAGCTTGTTTCAAAAGGAAAGACAAATTCTAATGGTGTCTGAAATACCTTTAACCTCTGAGAAATGTTCCTTATCAAAGCTACTGCTGCCCTTTTCATTCTGTTTGACTGGTACTGTCAGTTGGACCTTGGGAATTCTATCTGGCAGAATTAGCTATATCAAGATGTTTGGGTTATAGACATGTATTACACTTTATTATTTACATTCTGAGGCTTCAGTCATCAACCATAAGTGGAAATAACATCTATAGCTGCAGTTAGTTTTGTTATCTGCCAGTCTGTCCATATAAAACCTTTTATTTTCCATTCCCTTGTACAGCTGCACTACTGTTTATACGTGAAACCAGAGCTTTTAAATGTAAAGTTTTCATTTGCTCATCTGACAAAGTGATCAGTGTCTTAGTTTTCTACTGAAGGGTACCTTCACAGCTTTGGTTTGACAGTTGCTGTCTGCTCTTGTGAAGAGAGAGAGAGAGAAAGTTTGGCTATCAACCATCACAACATAATATCAGTTGGTGTATTAAAGGAGTGATCAGTAAATTTAAATCTTGGTATCAAATTAGCAGTCTGATTGGTGGCAGCATACCATGAACAAAGGTAAAGGATACTATCACTGGACAAGTAACAGTTCCCCCTCCTGGGAAATACTATGTATAAGCATGAAAAATGGTTTGGTTAAATCTTAGTTATGGTTGGTAAGTTGGCACTAGAAAGCACAGGAGTCACACTGAGGAGTGTGAAATTTGTCACGTGATTATAATCTTGTACTAAAGCTGCCAGCATATATCTTATCTTGGTGTGACAGGTGTTGGTCATAACCAAAGGCAGTACTGAGCATTTGTCATAAGCTCTTAAGACAAATTGCGGTTTTGAATATATATTTGGATAACAATGGTACAGATTTGTGCGCCTTAACCCCTGGTATCCATCACAAAATGGCAGTAGTGGGACATATTGAAAATCAAACTTTTATAGCCTGCAAAACAGTCTTGTTACCAAAAAGAGTGCATATCTAATATCAGTGGTACAAGTATTGAAAGGACTCACACATCCTGGTTTGAATGAGGGGGACTTAATAGTTACCTTGTTGCACATCTGCCTTAGTCCACTGGAAATGGACAGCCTGGCATGGCCCAGAGGTGTGCTGTGTACAGCTAAAGGACCACATAGTGTGCCCTCAGGTTTTCTTAAATTCAGCTTATTAAAGAAACTAGAGGAGGAGTTGCAGATGAGATGCAGGCAGCATGAGAAAAAAAGGAAGTGACAGAATTGTTGGTGTGAAGATGCAGAGGAAGGGAAACAGCAAGAGGCCAAATTAAGAGAAAATTAAGTATGAAAAAACTATAGATATATATATATATATATATATATATATATATATAAGAGAGAGAGAGAAGTAGTGTCAGTATGAGTGGGAACCCATGACACTTTGTCAAACAATGGAGTTGTAGAGGACAAACTCAGACCTAGATTGCCGAGGTCAGTTCTAAATTATTTCCTCAATATAAAAAGATGGATGACTATGATAGTTTTATTCATGCATTTGAAAATGTGTGCAATCAGTACCAAATTTATCAAGACTGGTGGGTGAGGTTTTTAACTCCTCAGCTCATGGCAAAAGCTATGCATGGTATTACTAATATGTCATATATGGATTTGCTAACTAGAATAAAGCATGTCCTTTTAGGATGTTTTAAGTTCACACCCAAAACATACAGAAGAAAAGTTAGAGAACACAGACGAAAATCAAACGTGTTGGTCTGTAATTTAATTGCTGAAATAAACATATATGGATGAGTGGATGTCAAGTTACCATGTTTTGAATGCTGTAAAATCATCTGATTAGGCAGCAAGGATCTGGTCAACAGACCAGAAATGGGCCTTAGCTTAAGAGATGGGTAAAAATAGTGACATCTATTTAGCAAGCAGGGCACAGTTCCACAAACCAATGTTTATCTCGGACTACGCATAGGTATACGTGAATACATGGAGTGATCTAAGCTATCACATCAGATTCAGTAAGCAAAAGCAGAGGTCAGTGGTTCCAGTACATGCCAAGGTCCTGTGGTTAGATTTATTAATTGGGGAATGTGTATTGCAAATCTCCCAACAGAAAACATGAAGAAGAAAAGCTTGATGAGGGGCCTAATGAGATAGTACCACAGCAGATGTGGGTTATCTTGAAATAGATGTTGGTACAGAATATCACAAGGGCCTTTAACATATCCTAGTAGAAGGTAGAGGAACTACTGCTACAAGGCATACTGTATTAGACATAACCAATGTTTAATCTGCAGTTGTTAGCATTACTTATCTTGGCAGATCACTCCAGTTAGGGCCATAGGAATGATGCCTTCTCAGGTACTAATATCAAGGGCTTATTTGGACTTAGAAGTGGGCAAGGTGACCAGCAGATATCCTGATAGAACATGACTTTAAAGATACAGTACTTTGTGTACATGCAGTTACTTGCAGCCATATATGGAGATAAGCATATGGGAACGCATAATTGGGAAAACTCACCAGTTCTCATACCTTCAATAGAAACTGGTGGTGTGGTTATTTCAGGAGAAGGTTCATAGGTTGGTACTAGGCTATTGGCCCTAGGGCCTATACAAGCCTAGCCATAACAATTCCCTGACTATTTCTTCCCACACTATTTACTTCCCTGGAACCCTGTCTAGCAAGGTGACTGACATGATCCCAGGAGTGAATTTCCTTTCTCCCATCCAGTCATCAAGGTTCTTTTGAAGAGGGCCAAAGAGGTGCTCTGCTTGACATGTATGGGCAGTCTATTCCAGAGTCTGGGAAATCTGGGTCAGGAACCTATCCCTCCAGCATGTTTTGTTTATTGTGGTGACAAGGTTTGGATCCCTGGAGTGTGTGGCTCTGAGGGATTGGGATTTCTTTAAGTGTAGCATGTCCCAACAGCTCTGGGTTTGACATGGCCTTGTATGTTAAGCAGAGATTGCCTCTGAGTAGACGATATGTGACAGAGTATAGCTGGAGTTTTTTAAGGCGGTCAGTGTAGGCCATCTGCTTTAGGCCTGTGGTTCTTTTAGTGAGGTATTTCTGCGGCCTTTCCAGTTGTTGCAGATGTCTTGAGAGGTACATACCAAATGGGGCATTGTATTCTATAATGGGTCTAATGAGGGATGAGTACAGTGGGACAATGACCTCTTTTTTTCTGGATGAAAAGCCCTTAGTGATGAGGTGTGCCACATAGAAGGATTTCCTGACTGTTGTGGCGATGTGGTTATCGAAGGTGAGACCACTGTCCACCTGTGTCCCTAAGCCTCTTATTACACTTTCTGTGTTTAGTGTACTGCCACCTATGTGGTATTTCATGGGTACATGTTTTTTCCCAAAGGGGATAACTATACATTTCTTGGCATTGAGCTTGAGCCCATGGTTCTGGCACCAAGCATCTGTTTCTGTAAGGCCCTTTTGTAGAGTATCCACATCATTTGGGGATTTAATAATGGCTCCTAGTTTGCAGTCAACTGAGAACTTTGTTAGCCAGAGTCCCTTAGTGTTGGCCTGTACTTCAGAGAAGTAGATGCCAAACAAGAGCGGCCCCAGGACTGAACCCTGAGGTACTCCACTTGTCACTTGTCTGGAGCTGGATTTGGAATGGGCTACTTTTACAGTGCGGGTTCTGTCAGTAAGCCAGTTGGCAACCCATCGAGTGATGTAGAGATTAATGCCCAGCTTAGTAAGTCTATCTATGATTCCAGAATGGGGGATGGTGTCAAAGGCATTGGCGAGGTCCAAATAGGCTTTGTGGACTGCCTTACCCTCATCCATGGCTCTGGAGACTGATTTGAAGTCAATCAGGTTCAGGAGACAAGATCGGCCCTTCACAAACCCAAACTGGGTGGGGTCCAGTGTTTGAAGGTTGCCAATATCTTTGTTTATAAGTTCCATGATAATACATTCCAAGGCCTTGTGGATCAGGCTCGTCAGATTAATGGGGCGGTAGTTCCCGGGATCCAAGGTGGCTCCCCCCTTGTGGAGTGGGATAACTGTAGCTGTGCACCACTCAGTTGGCATGAAGCCTGAGGTGAGGCTATGATTAAACATGACACTTAAGTGAGGTGCCAGTTCATTTTATAGTTCATGTAGTACACAGCCTGGGATATCATCTGGTCCCATGGATGCTGTATTCTTAGCTTTGGAGAGTGCGTTTTTTACCTGTGTGGCTGTTATTACCAGAATTGAGATGGGCTGTTTAGGGGCTGAGAGGGGGATGAAATTGGCTCTGAACTGATCTGCCAGGATATTGGCAATATCCTTGGGATAAGTATATTTAATGCCAGTCTGTTGTAGCTCAGAGCAGATCTGACCATTGCCATTTAGATTATTGACATAGTTATATAATGCCTTGTGGTCTTTGGAATCTTTGGCAATTTAATTTTTGTAACTAGCTTTGGAGGATTTTATTAGGGACCTCAGCTTCTTACTCAGACTGGTAAGTGAGTTATTTGCATCCTGGGATTTTCTTCTTTTCTGCAACACTTTCTTCCTTTTGTTGTAAAGTTTGTTTATGGCAGGGGACTACCAGATTGGCTTCCTTTTTTTGGAGGAGAGCATCTTGGTTCTATTTGGGATGGCACAATTCATGTATGAGTGGATTTGCTCGTACAGTGCCTTAGTGTAGGATTCAGCAGTTGAACTTTCAGTTCCCATCTGCATAGGTGTCATGAAGTTTGTCACTTCTGACTTGAGTAGCATGAAGTTGGCTTTGGAGAAGTTTTTTTATGGAGGTTTCCTTACTGGGAGGTGGGGGTGGAATGTGGATGTTAAGGGTGATTAGCTTATGGTCAGACCTGACCAACAAGGGGGTGAGCATAGGTGTGGAGCATCGATTTCCCATGTTGGTAATGACCAGGTCTAGGATACTGGAGCCCCTTATGGGACTATGGATTAGTTGATATAGGGCGTTGGAATTTATGAATGCCAAGAACCGTTGGGCAAAGGTGTTGGTACACGAGTACTTTTCCTAGTTAATGGCAAGGTAGTTGAAATCACCCAGTATTAGAGTGTTTGGTTGCATCTTAATATTTTTCAGCATGTTTAGAAAGGTGAGAATCTTGGGGCATGGTGGGGGATCTGTAGCAAGCTACAATTTGGACAGCAGTCTTACCTAGTGTTAGTTGCACCTGGAGAATTTCAGACGCATTGTGTTGGGCAACTAGAAGAGTTGTGTAATAACAGCAAGCATGAACTGGGTTAAAGGTTTCAAACAGTACTGAGATGCTTTTAAAGGAGGCCATTTCAGGGGGAGGGACAGTTGGTAAAAGTAAGCCTAAATCTGAGTTTTGGTTGTCAAAATACACTACATTTTCTGTGGAATGGAAAATGTGGTGTCTCACAAACACAGAGTTGTGATAGGCGCAGCTCCCAGATCTCACCTTACAAAACCTAAGGAAAGTAGCAGAAAAGGGTCAAAATTCTCAAGTTTATAGATAGTCTGTATCCTGAGACAAAGAGTTGTTCATAGGTTGGTACTAGGCTATCGGCCCTTGGGCCTATACAAGCCTAGCCATAACAACTCCGTGGATATTTCTTCCCACAATATTTACTTCCCTGGACCCCTGTCTAGCAGGGCGACTGAAATGATCCCCGGGGAGAATTTCCTATCTCCCATCCAATCATCAAGGTTCCTTTTGAAGAGGGCCAAGGAGGCACTCTGCTTGACATGTATGGGCAGTCTATTCCAAAGTATGGGGAGTCTCTGGGTCAGGAACCTATTCCTCCAGCATGTTTTGTTCATTGTGATGACAAGGTTTAGATCCCTGCAGCGTATGGCTCTGAGAGATTGGGATTTCTTTAAGTGGAGCATGTCCAACAGCTCAGGGTTTGACATGGCCTTGTATGTTAAGCAGAGATCGCCACTGAGTAGACAATATCCCAGAGAGTATAGCTGGAGTTTTTTTAGACAGTCAGCATATGGCATCTGCTTTAGGCCTGTGATTCTTTTAGTGAGGTATTTCTGTGGCCTTTCCAGCTGTTGCAGATGTTTCACAAAAAGGGACTCTTGGATGGGATTAAATTGAGAAATAATACAGAAATGGGCGGCCTCAAGAGCCTTCCAACAGGCAATTGTAGTCACAGCTCACAATATTCCTTTTTCAGGCCATCTTGGCAAAAAAAGCATGCAAAGAAGAGGCTTATGAACACTTTTTATTGCTCAGGTATTGCAAATGGCATGGCAGAGTAGTGTAAAACACATGAGCAATGCCAAAGGATTAGCAAGGCAGGAGGCAATGGCTCATTTGGTGCCTTTTTCTGTTACTGAAGACTGTTTCTGGTAGTGAGATGTGGTAAAGCAGTTAAAAAAGTACCTCTTACCATCCACAAATGGTTTGGGGAGAGTTGTCTAACTCTGTTCTTAAGAACATACAAACAGCATTTGAAGACAATTTTAAGCAGGAGTGGGACAAGTTTTTGCCCCGCCTCTTCTTTGCATACTGGAAGATGCCTCAAGAATCTACATTTTATTTTACAGTTTCATACAATTTATGGTCATAGCTTGAGGAAAGGCATCTAGACTTATTTATGAGTTTAGAGGGTGTAGGTGATTCCCAAAAAAAGACTAATATAGAGGCTTCACTGAATTTCAAGAACAGCTAAGGGAGCTCATGGGGTTGAAGGAACACCTAGCTCAAGTACAACAGCAATAAAAGGTTTGGTGTGACAACACAGTGACAGCACAAGAATATGCTAGAGCAAAAGGTAATGATTCTTAATCCTGTTTGACAAAGTAAGCATTACACCGCATAGGAGGGATCTTTCATTGAAATGAAGGTAGACTATGTTGATTGTGTGGTGGAGTTGCCAGGCAAGAGGCAGAAACACAGACTTTACATGCTAACATGATGAAGCCCTACCATGACAGAAAGTCATTGGTACTCAGCATTTGCAGTAAGTTACAGGGTAAATTAGAGGGGTATCTTGTAGCAGACCTTCTGAGTAAAGTCAATCTGACACTTCATTGAATGAGATAACATTGTCACAGGAACTATCCCCTACCATGATTCAGGAAATCCAAACAGCATTACAAAAGCTTTGAGACAAACGCACTGCTAAGGGAACGTGTACCCAACTGTGAAGTACCATGAAAATACAGGGATCAAAAGGCCATGAAAAGGACAGAACCAAGGTGAAAAGATACCATATAAAAATGTCAAAAGGGTTTTTAACAGCAATATAGAATTTAGAACAGTTTTGTTTAATAATACAAAATTGTTTATTGATGTTTATTTACTACTTCCTTCAGAAACTGCATTACATCATCATGGAACAGAGCTATGTGAACATTCTGGTACTAATCATGTGCAAGATTTTCCAAATTGCCCCCAATCATTAGCTCCCTGAGTCAAAATATGTAATCTTAAACCAGGAAAATTTCTTGCACCTTTCAAGCATGCCTTTATAATTGTACCTTCTACTTAAGGAAAAAAAACAAGTTATGTACTCACCATAACGTTCCTTCTGTGTTGTCCATTTTCATTCTTCCCCAATAATTGACACAACTGTGTTCAGATCCGCCTCAGATGTTTTTTTTACAGCTCATTGCCAACAGAAGTCTTGAGCCCCTCCCTTACCCATAATGTTCCATCCCCTAACATACCTCAGATCTTGTTTGCTGGCTTATAGTTTTAAAAGGAATATTTGCACCCAGTTAAGAGAGGCCAATATCTGGAGCTCAATAGCAGGAACATTGGTTCCCTTGTTACCTCTTCCTCCTCCAGAAGATATTGGTGCAAAGGTAGGGGTTAGTGGGAGGGGAGGTGAGAAAGAATGAAAATGGACAATATAGATAGAATGTTATGATGAGTACATAACTTCTTCATATGATGTTATTAATTTTCATTCATTCCTCAACAATTGGGACAGAGTCCCTAGCTACCTTAAATCAAGGAAGAATGCTAAGGAAGGATATTCATGAGCACTGTTAAGCTGAGTGCTGCTCTTCCCCTCAAGACCAGATCCAATGTGTAATGAGTAATAAAAGTATGAAGTTTAGCCAAAGTTGCAGCTGCACAGATATTGTCCATAGAAGCCCTGGATAAAAATACAGATGATGTTGTCATGGACCTGGTTGAAAAGGCTCTCAAAGGTTTTGGTAAGGATACGCCCAGTTTGTTATAAACAAAGGATATACAATCAGTCAACCATTTGGCTAAAGTTACTTTTGTAACTGATTTACCTAATTTAGATTCCACAAAGGAAACAAACAATTGGCCTATTTTTCTGAATTTCATTGTTCTGTGTAAATAAAAATGTAATTGCCTGTAAACGTCCAGCAAATGTAACATATATTCACCTTTGTTAGTGAAATTTGGAGAGAAAATGTGAAGATTAATGGACTGATTGATGTTGAATTTTGACACCACCTTAGGAAGAAAGGAAGAATCGGTTCATAGTGTTACCCTGTTGTGGTGATATGGGCTACTGCCAGCATAGCTAGCTGGAGTTCTGTAAAGAATATGTACTTTGAATATCAAACTGATTTATACAAGATGCTTGCATTACAATTGTATTAGAACTGCATGGCATTTGACTATTAAACTGATTTGCACAAACTTATGTTACAAATGTATTAGAACTGTATGGCATTTGAATATCAAACTGATCTGTACAGATGCTTATGATACAAATTTATTAGAATTGTATGGCATTTGAAAATCAAAATGTGTTTGTAAAGTTGCTATTGTTAAAAAAAAATGTATCACCAGTGGGTTCTTCTGGACAGAGAAGGAATATACATGTGAGCTGTATGTATATATGTAAGGAAATGATACTAGAAGTGAAGGGGTTAAACAGCTAATTTACTTCTTACTTTAAGAAAAATACTGTTAATTGGACCATCTGTTGGGCCATGGAACTGCTTGTCTCACAGCTCTGAACAGGACCGAAGCTGGCATGTCTGGAAGAAGCCTTTGTTCATTAGCTCAATAAAAAGAGGGGAAGCCCCAGGCACTGCCATAAACATTAGCAAAACTTTAGATATGAATCTTGCCACATCTATGCTAACATCCTGTCTCAAGCTTCAAAGGGGAATACTGTGATAGCTTAGAGTCAGGTGACCAGATTAGGTTAGTCTGCCAGCCATCTTCGAAATTTTAATATTACAAAGAGAAATCTCTCAGTTTTGAGTATCCTGTCTTGGACCTAACGAGAAGAAGGACCATTCACCACATAACATGCCTTGCTGTGTTAAGTAAGTAGGAAAACATAATTCTTCTAGATTGAGTCAGGAAAATATAGTGAAGCTTAGTTCAGATATTGTTTTTCTTTATTTGTCTGAGACTGTCCATCAATGTTATTTTCAATATTTCATGTGTTTTGAACTCTGTGGTTTACTGTAAATATATATTCAGTATTTTCATGCTATGTTATTATTTATTATTAAATATATTTAAACATTTTATTGTGGCTGGTCCTTTTATAAAGTATTTAACCTTTGAGAGTGCTTATATTTATGGGCCTCTCCAGAAGGCCTAGCTGTCTTGGTCAACTACTACCATTTGTATGACTATTAATATTACACAGTATAATCAGACACCCTTTGTTAAGGGCCTTAGAGTAGCTGATTGTGGAGTGTCTGGTGGCAGTGATAACTACCTTATACTCTGGGGAGAAGGGGGCACAGCATGTAAATCTGTGCCAGCTTTTCCCAGGTGTGTGTGTGTGTGTGTGTGTGTGTGTGTGTGTGTGTGTGTGTGTGTGTGTGTGTGTGTGTGTGTGTGTGTGAGAGAGAGAGAGAAATCATATCTCACAGTGTGTGTGTGCTAGCTACTTGGAGCAGGAACACAAAGAACTGGTATCACAGAGAGGGTGCTGGAGGACTTGGCTTGGACACTTGGCTGAGGACCTAACCCTACAGCTGTACCAGTGGAGTCTTACTGAAGCCCTGTAGGGAGACAGATATAAAGAAACCCAGATGCCGGGCTGACTGCATTCCCTGTGTGCTCTTATGGGAAATTGTACTTGGTGCAGAAAGCTGCATCTGGAAATACTGAGTGTATCCATTTGCATTCCAAGTGAACATCCCTCTCGAGTGTCAGTGCTGAGGATTCAGGCTCCTTGATTACTGGCCCAGTGAGGGATCATCATACCTGCCTTTATGAAATATTAAATAAGGAGGTCTAGAAGACAAAGTTTGAAGTTCTGAAAGTTTTTGAGTATTGGTAATGGCTACCAAAAAGATTTTTTCCAGGTTAAGAACTTTAATTCACATTTTACTGCTGGTTCGAAGGGAGAAAGAACCAAGGTTTGTAGTACTAAATTTAAGTCCCATGATGGAGTTGGATCTTTATAAGGTGGTTGCAAAAGAAGGGTACCCCTTAAAAAGGCCTTACAAAGTTTTCATGAAGCTGAGGTGGAATTTTCAACTCTTATATGAAAATTAGAAATGGCAGCCAGTTGAACTTTATCAGTCGAGGAACTGGCCCCGTCATTAAAAATTGCTGCTAGAAACTCAAGTACTTTATGTATTGGTGCTGAAAAAGGGTCAGTATCTTTTTGCTGCTCCCAAAAAACAAATCTTTTCCATTTACTTCTGTAAATTTTCCTAGTGGAAGCTTTATGGGAAGACAAAAGTATATGATGGACAGGGGAAGAGAGCCTAGGTTGTCTAACTATCAATGGAAATGGAAAAAAAACATGCAGTCAGTTTTACGTTTGAGATGTCCGGGTGAATCATGTCTGTCAGGTGACACAGGAGGTCTGGAATTAGATCCAGAATCCACAAAGGAGATGAATCCAAAGAAAAGGGAACCAAATCTGTCAAGCCAATAAGGGGCAATGAGGATGACTTTGTTCTTCAATCGGGAAGCTTTCTGTAGAAATTTGGGGATTAAGGGGGTTGGGGTACACATAGAGGAAATCATGGGGCCAATCGTGAAGGAGAGCATCTCTTGGTGATTGCCCCAGAGTAGAGATCAGGGAAGAGAACCTGCTGCACTTGTTGTTAAAGGGAGATGCAAAAAGATTGCAGCATAGAAGGCCCATTGGAGAAATATCTTTTCTGAAAATATCATGTTGAGAAACCACTCGTGAGGTAGCAAAATGTATCTGCTTAACTTGTCTGCCATAACAATGGATTTTCCTGGAATGTGCATTGCTATCAGAAATCAAATGGATGAGCTCATCCATAGCCACACTCTCAGAGCTTCTTGACACAAGGAGTAAGATTTGGTCCCTCCTTGTTTGCTAATGTACGAAACCATGGACATATTGTCTGTCTGAATCACAATTGTCCCAAAAGGGAAAGCCTGCAATACTAAGAGCACTGCTCTCATTTCCAGGTCACTAATATGTGTGTTGGTCTCTTCAGGGGACCATGTGCCTTGGACCATCTTTCCCAAGACGTGCCCCACTCACCCAATTTGGGAAGCATCTGTGGTCACTATGGCCTTGGGCTGAGAAAGAATTAAGGGATGCCCTTGTAGAACCTGATCTGAGTGGATCCACCACAGAGGTATTTTTTGCATGCCTGGGTAATTTTGATCTGGCTAGACATAGGCTGGTATAGAAAGGACCACTGATTCGCTAATGTCAATTGAAGAATTCTCATATAGTATCCTGATAGGGGAACTAGAACTATTGCTGCAGACATTGATCCCAAAGCTTGTAGAATCAATCAGGCTAAAAGAGAAGAATTTTGAATTATCTTTCTGACTTGAAATTGGATAGTTTATACCCTTGGAAAAAGAAGGAAGGCTGTCACTGATATTGTGTTGAATAAGGCTCCTATGAACTCTTATGTTTGAGAAGGTTCTATCTAAGATTTTTTGAGGCTGATGGTAATTCCCAGAGGACAGCAAGTCTAGAGTACATAATCATGAGCTCCTGTCAGTAGATGCTTGGTCAGTGTGGTTATGAGCCAGTCATCCAAGTACATAAACACCTAGAATCCCTGCAGTCTCAAGTGAGCTGCTACTACTTCCATTCATTTGGTGAACACCCTGGGGGCTGTGGTGGGCCAAAGGGCAATGCTTTGAACTGGTAATTACTGGCTCCAAGCTGGAAGTGTAGATACTTTCTGGATCATCTGCTCATTTTTATGTGATAGTATGCTTCCTGAAGGTCTATCAAGTGCATCCAGTCGTCCTTGTGCAGGAAAGGCAGAATGGACTGAACTGTGACCATCAGGAACTTGATGTACTGGACTGAGTTGTTCAGGGAGGTTGGTATAATGATTAAGGTGTTTACCTTACGGCCACAAGGGGCAGGGTTTTATTCTCACATTGGATAGTTGGCTAGGCTTTAAAATAAAATGGCCCATAAGGGCAGTTAGCCTAGTATGAAACTATGAAGAATTTTGCTGGACGTTGTGGCATATGCCTATAACCCCATCTACCTGGGAGGCTGAGGTTGGCGGATCAATTAAGTTCAAGAGCTCTGGGCTTTTGTGCTCTATGTCAATCAGGTGTCCGCACTAAGGTCAGCATCAACATGGTGCTTTCAGGGGAGCTTGGAACCACCATGTTGTATAAAGAGGGGTGAACTGGCCTAGGTCAAAAACAGAGCAGGTCAACCCGCCCCCCCAGCTGATCAAAAAGCTGAGATCCCTGGCTTCCAGTCCCCTTTTTTCTTTGGCACTAAAAAGAATCTTGAATAAATTCCGGATTCTATCCGGTCTGGGGCACCACTTGGATGGCACTTTTTACCAGCAGCTTTTCTACTTCTAGAGCTGCTATTTTCCTCTAACTTGGTGAAACATCTGGGCTAGTGGGGGTGGTGGGGAAAAGGGAATTAAATAACCTCTGGAAATAATCCTCTACACCCACTTACCTTTTGTTATATCTAACCAGGCTCTCTTATGCAGGGATAAATGACCCCCGACTGCCTCAAGAGGTGGACAATTAGGCCTCCTTTCAGGAGCACTGATAGGGTCTGTCAGAAAAAGAATCTCTAGACCCCTGGTTCTGCAAACCTTCTCCACTGTGTGGGTGGCATTTTCCTTTTGAGTTCCACCCTCTGCCCCTGGGGGAACTATCTCCATGTGGATCTTGTAAAGGACCATGGAATTTTTTGAACCTCTCACTGATTCCTAGAAAAGGATCTTTGAGGGGTTGAAAAACATACACTCACTGGAGAGGGTCTTACTATCATGTTTGCACCTGGAAAGTGTGTCCTTTACCTTACGGCTGAACAAAGAGTTTCCGTCAAAAGGTGCACTGACGAAAAAAGACTTCTAGGGCTCTGCAAAATTACACAGGCGCATCCAGGCATGTCTCCTAAGAGAAATGCCTGAACCTGCCACCCTTGAGGTACCTTCAGCTGTGCATGAAATCAGCCTCATGGACGAATTAGTGATCAACTATTGGGTAACCTAATGTGAGGTAACAGAGGTCTGAGCCTCAGAAGTACTAGTCCCACTGAGGGATGTGGAGACTTTGAATTAAATCCCTCTGCAATCTAGAGAAGTGTGCCAAATAATTCAGCGACTTGAGTGCAAAGGTTGCTGAAGCATATACACATTTCACAAATCTGTCCAACACCCCTGACTCCCTGTTAGGAGGAAGGACAGAAGAAATCTGTTCTGCAAGTTCTTTCTTCATGGTCACTGCCATGACCATGGGATCTACCTCTACTCCTTTGCTCCAAAACTCTCTTCCATTTGATGGAGACAAAATTCTGTCTGTTCTTTTGGGATCAGCTCAACAGTGTCTGGTTCCTTCCACACCCACCTAGAGATCAAATCAATGAGCTCATCAGTGGGCGGAGGCACCCAGGAAGTAGATGGGCCTGACCCAAAGATTTCCAGGAATACTGATTCCTCTCAGGAAGAGTTATTGGTAGACTAATGACCCATTTGTTTGAAGATTTCCAGGATGTCTCCAAAGAAAATGTAATCAGGAGGTGATCTTGGGGACCTTTCCCTCCCTCATCAAAATCAGTATCTTTTGTGACTGACTCTTGAGGAGAGTAAAGTGCCTCCTCTTGCACTTTCTCTTCCAAGGGTCCTTTTTGTTGGGATGTTCTGGAGAAGTATCAGAGGAACTGAGAATACCCTGCTGGGTAGCCCCACTCTTTGGGTTGATTGTCTTTGCAAAGTACAGTGATGAGGCTCAAGGCACACAGATGCATCTGATCCAGAGGGGAGATTCAAAGAAGGAGGAGCCATCCATCCTAAAGAAGCAGAAAACACTCTCTCCACTACCTCAAAGACAGAGTGCCCTGGGGAGAAGGAGGCTGGCATAGCCAAGAAGCCATGCTTCCAGACCATCAGTTCCCCCTGACCTGAGGGCAGTCCACCTGAGGCAGAGGTTGGGGCTGAGCTGTCCAATGCCAAGGCTTCAAGGGACAATGATATCTCTGACAACTTCAGAGTTGACTCTAACACCTGTGACCTGACAGGGGCACTTCAGCTCTGAGAGTCAGCTGGTGTGCACGCAAAGAAAGCATCAGATCTGAAGATACAATGATCTTTGTAGCTGACACAGACAGCCCCATAAAACTCAGATGCAAGGGCTCCGAAACCATGGGTCAAATCAGAGAAGGAGCTAAGATAGGTGGTGTAGTACTGTTAAGGGTTTCCTGACCTGAAGGGGTAGGAGCTGGAAGAACTCCCATCTGAATCTGTGCCAAGAGAAACTTCCACATCCATCATCATTCTATCCACATCAGCTTCTATCAGGCTTCTGGAAGAATGAGAGGAGGAGGCTAATAGGGGGATTTGGAATGGCGGCATCTCTCCAGAAAAGATGAGGAAACTCTAAAGGACAGTGTATCCAAGAATCATGCATACCTCACTTGGCATAAGGGCTTCAGATCCAAAACCACTGGATTTGAAGAAGTAGAATGAACATCTGATGTGGGCTGATCAGAAGATCTGGACTTCGGATCTCACTTCTTCAACTTCTTCTGAGCCAGCTCCAAACATGGGATCCAAGGAAGGAGTGGAAGAGCCAGACAGATCCAATGGCTTCTTTCTGTGCTCCGCTTTTTTGGATCTTGAGAGTTGAGCCCCAGACAGTGCATCTGAAAAGGTTGAAGAAAGAAGACCTTTCAGTATAAATTTGTTTTTATGATCAATGACCGCCCTACAACTGAAAGATTTGCTTATTTCACAATCCACTTTGAGGTGATCAGGGGCCCAACAATAAATGTACCAATCATGTGTGTCAGGTAAGGGGAGTCTGTGCCCACATTTTTTACACTTTTTAAAGCAAGAAGGCTTTTCTGCCATTTTAGCATTTTAACAAAAAGAAAGAAAAAGAAAGAAAAACTTTTTTTAACAGGAATAAAAAGGAAGTAAAGTAATATCAACAGTATTAGAAAGGGAAGGGGTGAGAAAAACAATACCAACAATGGTAAATAAGAAATACACCAAATAATGTAGGTAGGGAGGATATAAGATATAATAACAGAACAGAAGAAAAATGTTTAATAAGGCAATGAAATGCAATTAAAGATATCACTTATCTGAAACAAATTCTAGCAACACTTGAGAGCTCACAGCAACCATGTCCGTAAGCTAAAGTGGCAGGCAGCATGAGAGTTCTACTGACCACAAACTGTAAAAAAAAAAACAGCTGAGCTGAATCCAAGGGTTGGGTCTGAACCCAACTGTTCCAGGTGTTGAGGAATGAATAGAAATTGACATCAGATCAAATATTATATGCCAATAGCCACCTTGTGTATTTAAGAAAAATATCTGAAAACTTAATTTGCAAGCAGATATTCAATAGCATAAATAGATACAGATTCCTCCGTGATGGGTAATACGATTTCCACAATTGCTTCAGTACCCTGACTGCCTTACTTGTTGTCATATACATTATATTTAACAATATGAATGAATCAATGCTAACTGGGTGGGGTGCTATTTACAGATAAGACTGGGTCTTTGAAACAGTAAACCATGACCTTCTACTTCACAAGCATAGAAAACACAATGTTCGTGTCCTACAGTTAAATAATTCCAAAGTTATCTGCAAAACAGAACTTTTCACACGGACTTGGTAACTGCAGCATAGCTGTTCCCCATGGGTCTGTCCTTGGTCCCTGCTATTTTCACTCTTCATTAAAGACCGAACCACAGATCTCTCTCAGCTCAGTATAATCATATAAGCAGATGACCTCCTTCTCCTAAAATCCAGCAGACATACTTTCCCTACAGCAGAAACTGCAAGCCAGTTTCACAACCTTGAACAACTGGACCCACAGCAACAGACTGCCATTTAATGCACTTATGTCCAATATCATGATCTTTGGAACCATGCAATAGCACCCAATATCCTGAAGCATATTTGTAATGACATGAAAGGCAATTATTTCCCAACTGTGTTAGAACAAAGACATCTGGGTTAACTTTAGATCCCTCACCACCTTTCATGAAGCATGTTGACAATATTGTTAACAAAGCACTTGACCAACCAAAGCTGTGCTATAAAATATAATATCTTTTCACTCCCTCTGCTCAATGTACCTTACTAAGGAATGTATTGATCTCTAAAATGGAATATGGTCTTCCTCTAATAATTTCTTACTCTAATAACTACCCCCACACACACACACACACACACACATCAGTTAACAAATATGCAACTTTGTCCTACTTGTAGATCGAGTCCACCATAGCCAACTCTTAGAATCTTTTGACTGGCTACCAGTCAGTGAAAGGGCAACAGTGCTATTCACCTCAGAATTTTATAAAATTATCAAGCTGAGGCATTGGCCTCCTTTAAAAGTATCAGACAGTAAAGCTATTCTCTAAGGGATTCTCAAGAAGAAACCCTAATGAACTCTTATTGGACCACAATTTAAAACTGCAGTAGGGGTAAGGGCATTTTCATCAACCATTTGGAATCAAATTCCTAAACAAGACAAGAAAATACCTTGGATCTATTTAAAAAGGAATTAACATATAACTTGCTACAAAGAAAGGGGCTAAAAAATGCACCTTATGACTTCTGCAGTCATGCAACCAGTTCCAATAATTTTGTACAATGCCTTACCTATTTTATCTGTGGAATTGTCTAAAGATAACTGTACCCATTGTATGTCAGTGCTTTTAAAAATATATCATAAATATTTGCTGCAAATATGGTACATACATCCTGCACTGCAAACATTTACTTCGCAAGTGGTAAATGCTTCACTGTAAATTGTAAACATTTGCTATCTTAGCATGAACTGTCCGTCACACTGTACTGGAACTATTTAATTAACAATCTCTTATATTTTTATTCTTGCTGCCCTATTGGCCCGGGTCATGGCTGAAAAGGGTCTGTTGACCATTTTACCTTATCAAATGTAAAAAAAAATAAGTAAATTCTGCAGCTCGTTTCAAATGAAAAAGACGTATTATATTTGTTTCTGAAATACCTCTTTCTTTGATCTGGGACAACAGAATCTAGAGTATATATTATACCTGTAGTCTCATGCAGCAGAACTACTGCTGTCTTTTTTCTTTTTTGTTCTCTTAATGCTATAATTGACAGTTGGGAAACTCTTTTGAAACACCAAGGAGTGTGTTTCATCAGAGCCATTACTGATTATTTCATTCTGTTTGTCTGGCGCTATTAAAGCTTGGGAATTCTAACTGGCAATGAAAGCTACATTAAAAGGCTTAGATAATAGACTTGGACTTTACAACCTGAGGCATCAGCCATCAACCATAAGTAAAGTAACTAGAAATATCATCTAGAGATGCATTTAGTTTTTCTGTCAACAGTCTGCCCATTGCAATGAGAGGTTTTTTTTTTGTCAAGGCATTGTTTTGTATGTAAAATTAGATTTTTCATTGCATTTGCTCATTTGACAAAGTGGCTGAAGTCTTAGTTTTTTAGTGAGATGGCATTCTTCACAGCACTGGTGCAACTTCTGTTATCTGCTCTTTTGAAGAGAGAGAGAAAGAGAGACTGAGACAGAGATCAGTTGGCTATCAGCTATCACAAGTGAGACTAATAGCTGAGGTTTTGGTACCAGATTAGAAATCTGATTGCAGTGTACCATGAATACAGATAGGGTACTCTCACTGGAGAGATAGCATTAATCTCTCTAGTGAAATGCATGTACGTGTATGAAAAACAGTTTTGTTAGCTCTTAGTTACTGCTGGCAAGTTGGCACTAAAAGGCACTGGACTCAGAATGAGACAGATGAAATCCTGAGGAGTCCATGATTACAGTTCTGGAGCAGACAGTGTACAGCTTATCTGGGTATGGCAGGTGTTGGTCATATCCCAAAGCAGTAGTGCAGATTTGCTGTAAGCCGTTAAGACCAACTACCCTCTTGTATACATATCTTGGGAAATTATGCAGATTTGAGCTCTACAACACCTGTTCTTTTTGCCACATTGGTAGTTACAGTATATATTTAGACTCTATAATCCCTTCACTGAATAACAGTTGGTATATTAAGTTGACAGTTTCCAGTGTATTGCATTATACTTTATTTTCTGCACCTGCAGTAAAGTTTAAATCTTCCTAATTTGTAAATGGCCCCTGTTTGTCATCTCATTGGATACTTACTTGGTCTGTAGAACTAGTCATATGACTAGTTTTGTATTGCCCTTGTGTTTGGTTTTCCTCCACATATTACACAACAGACCTACAAAAGGAACTTCATATTCTAAGGCTAAGGTTTTACATCAGAGTCTGGAAGGCCTACAGTTGTGGCAGTCATCTTAAAATGGATTTTATAGACTTGTTTACTGTTTCAGGCTAGTAGCTAGCATTAATTTCCCATGTTACTTTCTCATTTTGACAATCTCTATTGCAAATTGCCTCATTATAACATTTAGTCAGTATTTCAGTTGCTGTTCACTATTTATGGGGGGTCATATGTTCAACATTTGCTTTTGGTTAAGCCCCATTGGTTGGTTTATCTATCTAATGGCTTTTGACTTAAGTTTCATTAACTTAGTACATAATTTTGCTATGTTTTTAATAAATAATTAGCAATGAATACAGTGTTTGGTGTTACTTACCTTTGGGATCCACAGCTCTGAGGGGTTTAGCCCCCACTCCATTCACCCATGCTAAGCATGGGCTCACTTCAAGCCCCTACCCTGCCCCAATTACCACCCACCCCCACTATGTCTACCTTTATTCTACTTGCTAATTCCACCCAATAACCGCCAAACCAATCAGAACTGTACTGGGTATTTCCCTCATCTACTGTCTACAGCACCCCACCCACTTCCTATCTAACTGTTCAGCTGACACAATCATGCTACTACTTAACATACTGACCCTCCTTACTTGCACCCTCCTTGTGCACCTTACATCCTACCATGACACCATAATAGACACAACCGACCACTTAAATTTGCACCCTTACTCTCACTACTATCCATCACCCTCTTACTTATTACAGTTGTTATATCAGCACAATCGCTATCCCAATGCACCCTCCACATTTTCAGTCACCCATTACATACAAACAAAAGATATCACTAAAATATGACAGGCTAATTATCAGATTTACAAAACTTATGCATACTGCTTTATCAAATTTAGCCCTCAGTGGTGACATCCACCCTAACCCTGGTCCAACTATCACCAACTCCACACCTAATAACCTGCCTAATAATTGATCCATCTTGCAACTAACATCCATCAGGAAGTCATCTGATCTCCTCCTCCTCCTCCTGAGTTTAAGGATCAGAAGTATAACCAATAAAGCCCAATACTTCCACACCAACATAGCATTATACTCTCCTGATATAATCAGCCTGACTGAAACCTGGCTCAAACCTCACATTAAAAGTGAGGAAATACTCAAACCAGGTATAACATACGTTGTGTGGATAGGCTATCTAAGAAAGGGGTGGTGTTGCTCTAATGTTTAAACCTCACTTCAACATCCAGTCCTTTAACACATCAGTGCCCCCCCCCCAAACTGGCAGTGAAGAAATCATATATGCCAACATCAAACTAAACCCCAAAAAAAAACAATCCTCATCACTGGTTGCTACCTCCCACCTGGCTATAACATTCCACCTCTTGAAAACCTCCTGAGCTGGGCAAGCCATTCCCTTCCCCATGAAACCATAATTCTAGGCAATGTTAACATCAGCTGGCAATTTTGTAGTAACACCCAACCCACTACTTAAACCTACACGGTTTCTCCCAACCAATACAGTCACCTACCCAGATAAATAAAAACTCAAACAAACATTCTACTCTTGACTGGATATTAGTCAATAAAGCCCCTCATTCATACTTTGTTGGCTGTCTACCTGATTGCCTCATTGAACAAACTTCAACATTCCTTCTGAAACATCACATAGTGCAAAATCCATCATCTATCGACAAATCTGAAACAAGTTACACTTTAGCTCTCTCACCTTCATCTTATCTCTACAAAACTATAATTGGTCACCACTAAAGTATCTCAATCTGGATGAAGCTGTTCAGTTCTTCAATAGTACCTTCCTAAGCATCCAAAACACACATGCCCCCATAAGAAATGCCAGAGTCAAAACACAGTACTTCCCTTGACAAAAAAAAGCATCAGGGCAGTAATGAATGTCAGAGACAGAGCTTGGGAGCACTGGTGCTTAACAAAACCCCCCACCTCTTGACAGTCATTCCTAGAATTGTGTAATAGGGTCAAAAAGCAAATAAAGGAAGACAAAACTCAGTATTATCAGTCTATCCTAAACTTCTCCCATCACAACCCTAAGCAGTTCTGGTCCACCATAAACTCCATTTTCCGCCCAGGTAAAGTTGGCACCCCTCACCTACCACTGTCCCCTCCTCCAACAGTATTGCCTCCTCATTTAATAAACACTTTACTGAATCTATTCTGTCTTTGGCTAAAAAACATAACCCCCTACCCACCATCTCCCCATCTAAACCAAATACTCTGCCCACCGTCTTTTCATTTACACCAGTACCTACCTCCTACATAAAAAAACTTCTACTGAAACTTAACCCTACAAAAATTGCTGGTGACAATCTCCCCTGTGAATACCTAAAAATCCCAGCCAAAGCCCTAGCTTATCCAGTATCTATAATTGGTCCTTATCAGAATGCTATGTATCTACACTGTGGAAAATATCCAACATCATTCCCCTTCATAAAGGAGGCTGCTCCACTGAACTCTCCAACCACCACCCCATAGCCATCATTTCTCCACTTTCCAAGATACTTGAGAAATGTATCCACTCTCAAGTTTTGGACTACCTCCTAGCTAATAACCTCCTTTCCAGCAACCAATATGGCTTCAGGCCATACCACAGTACTACAACCGCCTTGATCTCTTTCACTAACTCTAGCCTTCACCATAAAAATAATGGCCTGTTCTCCTCTGCTACATTCCTGGATCTATCCAAGGCCTTTGATATGGTCTCACACAAACTACTAATCTCTGTTTTCACTAACCTATCCTTTTCACAATCAGCTACTGACTGGTTTCACAGCTACATAACTAGACTCCAACAATCCATTGTTTGGCATAATGACCTATCTCCTTGACTTCCTGTTACACTTGGTGTACCCCAAGGCTCCATCCTTGGTCCCCTACTATTCTCACTCTTCACCAATGATTTATTCACAGCCACCAAGCAGGCTTCTCTCATGCAGTATGCAGATGAATCTACCCTCATCTGCTCAGCCCCAACTATACCCGAACTCCATAAGATCACACAAGAAGCCTTTTCCTCTGTAGAAACCTGGCTATCTAATGCCCAGTTAATAATCAACCCAAACAAGACTAAACTCCTTATCTTCCAACCAACAAAATCCAACCTAACCATCCCCCACTTTAATATTCTAGCCAATGGCAATACCATCATCTCCAACAGAACACGCCAAACTACTTGGTGTTAAGATTTATAACAATCTCAGATTTGACATTCACACTCCTCTTACCATAAATAAGTTCACAAAAAACTAGGGGCATTGTATAGAAACAAACAATTCTTCACCAAAACAGTAAGAATTTCTGTTAGTAATTCCCACCTAATCCCCACTTTACTCTACGTTTCTCCTACACTTACCAACCTTAGACAAACTGACCTAAATAAACTCAAGGCTTGCTACAACAAAGTTGCTAATTTTGCCACTGGAGTATCTTAGTGCAGCCACCACTGTATCTCACTTAGGGAACTTGACTGGCTTGAACTCCCTCAACTTATTCACCTGAATCAACTCTCACTCACTCATAAGTTAGTAAACTATCCTCAAAGTCCCATCCCTCCAAAACCTTCTCCAGCCCTATTGCACCACTTGACCAGTTCATTCCAGCAGTAAATATCAGCTTCTAGTAACCAAAGCCAAGAACTTAGCTGGGGAAGCTCTATTCTCCTGCATAATATCCAGATTATGGAACCCCCCCCCCACTATAACCACATTACCATCAGGCAATCACTTCAAGACTGTACTAAAAACTCTCTTAAAAAGTTACTGGTTATGTCCATGCACCAATCCTGACTAAAGACCTTCTTTTACCTCCTCTCCCTCACCTCTTCCCTAGCCACTCTGCCTCCCACTGTTGGATCACTGCAATCATTTCCTTTGCAGGCTTTGGCTTTTCCCCGGCATCTGCCTTCCCATACGTAATCTCTCTGACCCTTCTTATACCATTTTGAACTGCATCCCTTTATCTCAACTTCTAAATACATCTCCAGGTGTCATACAGCTACCTACTTCTAACTACCACTTCTAATTAATCACTCAGTCTCTTCTCTTACTCCTTCTATCTTCTCCGCTGCTATTCCTCTTAGCCCTTCTAGCTTGTTCCACAATTCTAGTGGAACATCTGATTATGTATTTATTTGATTACAATCTGAATATACACATTAGCATTATTCTTAGTTTCTAGCCAGACATTAGAATACTCTGTTCAATACTATGATTATTTTAATATATAACAATTGTTCTTCATTTATCTATTATGTATCTCTGTATTTTACTTATTCTTATATTGCATTGTGGAGCTTTTCTCCCCAGGCCTCTGCTGAAAAGGACCTGTGTCCAGTCAGAATTTCCCAGTAAACAAATATAAATAAATAAATAAATGTTTTGTCGACAATAACTGCAATTTTATTCTTTTGGATAATTTCATTTTTATGGAACTCCATAGTTTCTTTCATATTTATTTCAGCTAGCAGAATAGTACTCGGCTATCCCTGTTGATTCTCTGCCTATCTGCCTTTGCCTGTGGATTCCCTAGATTCTCTTAGGAGTAAGGAGACTAAGTGGGGCAGTCATCAGATGGGTGCCAGAAGCAGCCCATCTTTAATATGGTCAGACCTTAGATGCTGCTCTGGGGCAAGGCTCTCTTAGTACCACCGAATGTGAAACATCACTGGGTCAAGAGTCCCTCCTTGCCTAGTAGCAGTACTGTGACAGCTGAACCATCACTTCTGACCTATCAGACTGGACCTGCTTCCAAAGCACAGACTGGGATTGTACTTTTTTAATGACAGACCTATTTGGAAGAGGCCAGACATCATTGCTGATGTGGCTCATAATGCTGATCTTGCATTCATCATTGAGACCTGTTTTGAAGAAAACCTGAGATCACTCTTAATGTGCTCTGTTCCTTCAGGTCTCCATATCCCTCACAGCCCTTGGTAGGGGAACTACTGGCAGGGGGGATCATTTGTTTTTCATTTGTATTGTAGCTGTCCCTGGTGGGCACTAAAAACCAACACTTTTGAGTACATTATCAGAGCAAGAGTGAAATGCATATTTCTCCTGATGTACCATAGACTCAATTACCCTGCAGTGATTCTGTAAGTTTTCTATGAGCTCCTTGAGTTGGTGCATAGAATGCTGTAGATGGTTGATTATAGGTAACCAATGCATGGGTCAATGATGAGTATAATGGACTGTCTCAATCTTTTAGAAAGCTTTGGATTAATTTGTGGTCACAACCATTACTCATAAATTCAGATACTCATGGGAACTGCTTTCCGGCCTGGTCTGGAAACTAAGGACTTGGTAGAAAAACTTGTCTCTTAGACTAACCGTGACCTGCTGCACTTCATGTTTGGCTTCTCACCTACTCTTCAAGCTAGCACTGAGCTGGTACTAAGTCACAGTCTGAGTTATTGATAGTACTGTCTTTTGCTACACTTTGGAGCAATACTTGGAGGGCAACAAAGTAGATGACCTGGAAAATGTTGTATCTCCATGAAAGTATACAGCTGCAACATACAATCTGCATTCTGCTGCCTTAGTTCTATAACGTGGTGCAAGCCTTGGTTTAATTCTGTCTTGCACATGATGCAGACAATGGAACACAGACTGGAACAGAGTTCAAGCCTTCTCACGGAAAAATTTCTTCTGGATGGATTACACTGATTGTCAGCCAGAAATCTCAAGTAAAAAGGCATTTTGTCCAGCAATATTTCTGCCACGTCAAACTGACTACATTGTTTTTTTTTTTTTTTGGGGGGGGGGGGTGGACTGCCTGTGTATCCCAGAAAGGCTTATCTCCTATAATGTTTTTCTTCTGTTCAGTTTGAAAAAAGTCACAGTCTACTTTATAAACAACATTGCCAAGATAAGGCAATTCTTTTTCCAGTATTCAACCATGCAGCATTACAGTGTGATGAGAATCTTCCACACTTCTATAGGTGGAGTTAACTTATGCTGACAATGATGAGGTTATGGAATGTAGTTTCATCTATGTATTTCACATTCTGTGGGTTGGATTCTGTCCCATAAAGGTTAATTAATGATTGCATTAAATTGCAAGGTTTATTATTTTCCATGTGTCAGGGCTGGCAACTCGGTACGTAAAAATCAACTGTCAATCATTAGCGGACCGGGGTTCCGCTGTGGTGACCCCTAACCAGGAAAAAACGAAAGACACAACAACAACAACATTATTTTCCATATTGTTGTTTTTTTTGAGGACTGAATTCATTCCATTGTTACCTCCCCAATTCCTACATGAGTGTGTTCATCCAAAAGATCCAGTTGCCTTGTGTACTGGAAAAACATACTCACCATAAAAACTGAACTCTATGTGGTCCTAGGATGAGCATTCTCATCAAAGAGTTTGCAGTTCAACAGACCATAAATGGGCGACGTGCATACCTCAAAGGAAGCTAACTCCATAGCTAGCTTCAAAGGTGCCGTATATGAATGCTCTTAAAAAAACTGCAAAACAGGAAAAACTAAGTGAGGTAGAAAATCACTCCGGTCTATATCCTACTGCCATAACCAAAGTGGTCAGTACTGTTAACTGGTCTGCAGCTATACCAGCAACTATTTCTGGCTTTCTTAACATGTTTAGTAAAAACAAAATTGTTTACCTTGGCACATTTGTCTCTGGTGCCAGCTTCTGAATCTGTTTCAGATCAACATTCTGGCTGTAAAGTAGCTAGTGATCATCTGCAGTAAATCATAGCATTCCATTTGTGAACTAAATAAAATTGTCTGCTCCTGTCTTCCTTAATGTTTATTTCATGTGAACCACACATAGCAATTATCTGTGGTAAATTCATTAACCACAGACATTGCTGTAGCTTTTGAATAGAACAGTTCTTAAATGTTGTGCTGTTGACATGTAGTAGACTCTAGTAAGATACTGGCAATTCTTCAAAAATCTCTAAAGATTGAGTAAAAAACAGAACACGGCAGATAGAAAGATGATGGAGATGTAGAGGGAGGTAACTTTAAGTCAATAATGATTTATATAAAGCCATAGAAGAAACAATGAATTGCTGCATACTGTAAGCATTACATCAAGAGCTTAGCCTACCTGAATATTTTAGACAACAGTCTATTTAGGCCATTGCAGCAAACTTCTCAGCTTCTTAGTGCAAGAATTTTGGACAAGCCAAAACAATGGTGGGACAAGGCCGAAAATCAGGGACAAATTTTAAACATTGCTTTTATAAGCTTAGAAAGTTACTGGAATAACAGGCTTTGCATTAGCATTCATTTTTAAAATGATAATGAGGTCTGAAATTCAACTGAAATTGAAATGTTTATTATTAGTGACTTCAATCCTCAGTGGTTCATAAGAAAACCAAACATTTTATGAGGAACAAACAAAAAAAAAAAAAATAAAATCTGGAATTCTGCACAACTCTTGACAGCTGACAGATATGAGTGGCAGTATTAATGAAGGGTTCGAGGCAAATAAAAAAAGTAGGTATCTCAACAGCTAATAGGAATACTAAATTACTACTTAAATATAAATTTGCTTGTGCATACATTTTTTTTTAACAAATGTAAGGAAAGTTGTTCAATTTTTTTTAAAAAACAATTTCACTACAGAATATTCCATGAAATCCATTGCATAAGTTTAAAAAAGTCTTTCCTTTTTTCAGTTCTCAATAATTACTCTTGTTTCTTTGATATTGCCTAACTCTGTTTTAGCTTCTTGTAACACCTTATCACTACAAACAGTCTCTAATAGTCTGACCTCCATGACTTGCACATCTTTGTCTCAATCATAAGAATAACTAGCATTCATATATATTTTAATAAATTCACCAATAGGTAAAAATCCGCTCAATGGGGGAGGGGGGGCACGATGCACATAAGACTCTCTTTGCTGCAGCTATTTTCTTAAAATGTTATTTGCAATGTTTTGCCTTCCTCTTCTATGATCTTAGTATCAAGGAAATTCACCTCTTTTTAAATATCATATGCAAACTAAATACCCCAATAATTGTCATTCACATTTTTAGGAAAATAAATTGTGTATGTAACAAATATTCAAAAATCACTTGATCTCACACATTGTCCCTACAATTTTTATGATACTTTTCCTGTTTCAGCACTTATTAAAGTTTAAGACAAACAGAAATGGTTGCCTTTGAAGAGATGCTGCCTTTTGGACTGTGCAGATGGACTGCATTTCTGGACAGAGCTAAGACTGGACTCCACTGACTGTGGAATTAGGCAATTATGTTTTGTTCTTCTGAGTCATATGAATATAAAAATCAACATACCTCTTTAGCTTCTAGGAAGGACAGGTGCTGATAATCTGTTACTTAGGTTGGGAATCATAAACAGATTGTGTAGCATGCAGCTCACTGTTACAAGAAAATTGTCCACTAGCAAGTAGGTTGTAATTTATAGTACCAGCTTCTGCTGTAGAGCACAGAAGAAAAACATGGATAATAGTGTATGCAAATAACTGTAAAATGTGCAAATAAAGACATGCAGTTCAATGAACTCATAATACAATGCAAATAGGTGCCATCAAAAGGTCATTAATCATAGGTGCGAGGCACAGCAGGCACACAGCAATCAACACATCACAATAACAGCTAAAAACATATGGAAACATTCAGAACTGCTGCAAACAAGGATGCTCAGTACACTAGCAGCATTGCAGAAAAACAATTTACTGACGGTCACTGGTGTGATGTTGCTACAGGTAGTGCAATGTGATAAGTGGCACAAACAAAACTGGCACTGGCAATGGCTTACATACCACCAGCTAGAGGACTTGCAGCTGAAAGATCATTTCTGTTTCGACTGAGATCCCAGCTGGGCACTGGTTGTCAAGTATTGTTCACAAACAAAACTAGGATGAATGTAGGGATAACCTATACTGTTGGACACCAAGGTATTTGAAGCTGCTATCATACTCCTAAGAGCTTATTAAACATAAGGCACATTGGGTATACATCAGGTGTCATCCTGCAGAACACACTGTATGATTCTTGATTCATTGTCACACATGTGGATGAGCATATCTGTTTTTTCCAGCATACCAATGAAGGCAGCCACCACCATCTGTGGCTTCTATGTCATCAACAACCCCCCCCCCCAAAAAAAAAAAAAATATGCTGGGTGTTATTTACTGTACACATGTGACAATAAAGGTTTCACTTGGTGTCTATAGACAATAGTATACCACAGGGATGGGACACTACTCCATCAAATGCCAGGTACTGTGTAATGTGCATTGGTTAATAACCATTGCTATACTTATTACATTTGCAATATCTACAGCAGTCATAACCCTATAAACTCCATGCTGAGCAGAAGCCACATACACATCTACACAGGTTTCTCTCAAAAAGGTATAAGCAGAAATATCTGAATAAAAAAAGTGTCCTCAGTGGGGTATTTATCACTCTGTTCTTCAGTTATAGCCTAAACTGATGGAGTAAAAATATGCATTTTCTCTGGTGAACTGTACACTGTGCATTTAGTGAACACAGCAATAAAGAACTAAAGATGGCTAGGCATACAGCACCTTTATATCAGGTACATGAGGATATTTGAGATGAGGTGAATTCAGCTTGCTGTAGAGGAAGTGATGTCGGCTCTGAATGTCTGGACAGCCACTGGACCTTAGCCTGTGTCTTAGTTCCCAGAATTTATGTCTGCAACAGTGATCCCCACAAATAAAATCCAGTGGGTCTAACACAGCACACTGGTAGTGCCCATGACTCTTACAGGTGACATACAAGTTATCTACACCATCACTTCCTGTACAAGAAATTTCCACAGGGCAACCTAGATTGCAAGTTCACTGTGAGAAGCAAACATATATATTAATTGCCAAGAACAGTGTGTACACAGTTCTAACCTCCTGATACATATGTTGTTCTTTTTTTTTTTTTGTAGGAATGTCTAGTAGGAGTTTAAGAAGGATAATTCTGGAACAAGAGTATGCCATTAAAACACAAAATTCTAACAATGCTTTGTTTAAAGATTCTAGTGTCTGTATTAACTGGAAAAAGTTCACTTTTTCTGTGTTGGAAGTGGTTAGGCAGGACTTAAAGGGAGGCAATTATAGAAATCTGGTTGCCTGGAGGGAGGTTGAATGGCAATTCAGGTTAGCCTTCTACATCCCCCCAGGTCTGAATGAGTATAATACATTTTGGTTGTTCAGCTGGTGTTCTTAGTCTCGTTTGTTGAATCTGGTTTTGCAGGATACTGGAAGAGTTGGTTTGTACTGTGGCAGAAATGCAGAAATCGATGGTCATCCTGGCTGACAAAATTAAGGACATTCATGTTCACAGGGGCCAGTATAATAGTGAGAAAAAAGTGGACAGTGGTTTGAGCAACTCTTTCGGTAACAACACTGTGATACAATGTCATGGACTGGAGGTAAAGTCTAATATTGCTAATAAGGGTGTAAGAAGTTTGTTAAATGAAAGTTTTGACCCGTTTGGTGGACAGAATTTCCATTCAGGTAATGCTTCAGTTAGAAATAAGGCATCTAATTTGTTGGATAGACTGGAAAGGGATTTAAAGCGATAACATGCCTTGTAGGTTATAGGTTGGTACTAGGCTATCGGCCCTAAGGCCTATGCAAGCCTAGCCATAACAATTCCCTGGAAATTTCTTCCCACAATATTTACTTCTCTGGGCCCCTGTCTAGCAGGGCGACTGACATGATCCCCGGGGTGAATTTCCTATCTCCCATCCAATCCTCAAGGTTCCTTTTGAAGAGGGCCAATGAGGCGCTCTGCTTGACATGTATGGGCTGTAGTCTATTCCAGAGTATGGGGAGTCTCAGGGTCAGGAACCTATCCCTCCAGCATGTTTTGTTCATTGTGATGATAAGGTTTAGATCGCTGGAGCGTGTGGCTCTGAGGGATTGGGATTTCTTAAAGTGGAGCATGTCCAACAGCTCAGGGTTGACATGGCCTTGTATGTTAAGCAGAGATCACCTCTAAGTAGACGATATGCCACAGAGTATAGCTGGAGTTTTTTTAGACAGTTGGCATATGGCATCTGCTTTAGGCCTGTAATTCTTTTAGTGAGGTATTTCTGTGGCCTTTCCAGCTGTTGCAGATGTCTTGCAAGGTACATACCAAATGGGGCATTATACTCTATAATGGGTCTAATGAGGGATGAGTACAGTGGGACAATGACCTCTTTTTTCTGGATGAAAAGCCCTTAGTGATGAGGTGTGCCACATAGAAGGGTTTCCTGACTGTTGAGGCGATGTGGTTATCGAAAGTAAGACCACTGTTCACTTGTGTCCCTAAGTCTCTCATCACACTTTCTATGTTTAGTGTCCTGCCACCGATGTGGTAGTTCATGGGTACATGTTTTTTTTCCAAAGGGGATAACTATACATTTCTTGGCATTAAGCTAGGCCATGGCTCTGGCACCAGGCATCTATTTCTGTAAGGCCCTTTTGTAGAATATCCACATCCTTTGGGGATTCAATAATGGCTCTCAGTTTGCAGTCATCTGCAAACATTGTTAGCCAGAGTCCCTTAGTGTTGGCCTGTACTTCAGAGAAGTAGATGCCAAACAAGAGTGGTCCCAGGACTGAACCCACAGGTACTCCACTTGTCACTTGTCTGGAGCTGGATTTGGAGTCGGCTACTTTTACAGTCTCGGTTCTGTCAGTAAGCCAGTTGGCAACCCATCGAGTGACAAAGGAATTTATGCCCAGCTTAGTAAGTTTATCTATGATTCCAGAGTGGGGGATGGTGTCGAAGGCCTTGGCGAGGTCCATATAGGCTGTGTGGACCGACTTACCCTTGTCCACAGCTCTGGAGACCGATTCAAAGTCAATCAGATTCAGGAGACAAGATTGGCCCTTCACAAACCCAAACTGGGTGGGGTCCAGTGTTTGAAGGTTGCCAATGTCTTTGTTTATAAGTTCCATGATAATGCGTTCCATGACCTTGCAGATCAGGCTTGTCAGACTGATGGGATAGTAGTTCCCGGGATCCAAGGTGGATCCTCCCTTGTGGAGCTGGATAACTGTAGCTGTGCACCACTCAGTGGGCACGAAACCTGAGGTGAGGCTATGATTAAACATGACACTTAGGTGAGTTGCCAGTTCATTTTGTAGTTCATGTAGTACACAGCCCAGGATGTAATCTGGTCCCATGGATGCTGTATTCTTAGCTTTGGAGAGTGCTGTTTCTACCTGTGTGGCTGTGATTATCGGAATTTGGCAATCTTTTGGTATTGAGATGGGCCCTTTAGGGGGTGAGAGGGGGGTGAAGTTGGCACTAAATCAATCTGCCAGGATATTGGCAATATCCTTGGGATTAGTATATTTAATGCCATTCCATTGTAGCTCAGAGCAGATCTGAGCATTGCCATATAGATTCTTGACATAACTATAGAATGCCTTGTGGTTGTCTTTGGAATCTTTGGCAATTTTATTTTCGTAACTAGCTTTTGAGGATTTTATAAGGGATCTCAGCTTCTTGTATGTGGAGAACAAGTATTTTGAACATTGTGTCAAGGTTGGGTTGGTTCCCCAAGGCCTGCATTTTTTTAAGATGTTGAATGGTGTTGAGTTAAACAGCCCCTTTCATAAGGAGCTGGTCTGTTTTTTTTTTTGATACAGCAAGCAAAGAGTTTCTTAAATTATTAATCAAGAATAATTCAGCTACTCTGAACGATCTCAGGAGAAGACTGGCTGATACAGATAACACGCTTACACAATTAATGCAGAACTGTCCTGATTTAGATTCTGAATATCATCAGGTACTGGACAATGTAGATAAATATGAGAGAATCATGGTCTTTCATAAGACCAAAAAGATTTCCAGGGATGTGACAGTTTATGAAGCTGGCACAGCGTATAATGATTTTTTTTCTACTAATTCAAACACCAGGCAAGACTTGTTGGACACCTTATTAGAAAATGCTTATTTTATGTTTAATGGTAATTTTTTTAAACAGTTGAAGGGTGTAGTAACGGGGGCTACTGTAGGGCCCACATATGCTAACCTTGTTTTAGGATGGTGGGATATGGAAATTTTACACAATATTTTGTGTTTTGGGAATATCCTATTTTATACAACGTTTGCAGATGACTTGTTTTTTATTGCTAGGCCAGACAATTTTGATGTGCAGCAGTTTGCTGATGCTTTAATTCAGAGCACATCTTTTTTAAAATTTGTTGTAGGTGACGTAGGCTTAAAGGTGTCTTTTTTGGATATAAATATTATGTGGGACCATTAATAAAAGGTTTTTAAGCACTATTCACAGGAAGGGTACATTCTGTAATAGTTATGTACATTTCAAAAGTGGAAATCCAAATTTTATGAAAAGGAATGTCCCTAGAGGACAACTTATTAGAGCACCTAGAATGATAGTGGATGATTCTACTTTTTTACAGGAAGTACAATTCATTAAGGGTCTTTTTAAGGACAGGGGGTACCCTGAGGAGTTACTCTGTAAGCTAGCAGATGAAGTTATCAATGGAAGGCATGTGGATTTTCCTCCCATTTTAACCCTTTTTTATAAGAAAGAGCCAACAACAGGGCAGCTAGTCAGTGCAAACGATAACAATTTGGATGATCCCAGGTATGATTTAGAGATGAGTGTTGATAGTTATGTCATACATAATATTCTTTGTGAGAACTGAAAGGTTATTGCAGGCAATGCCGATGTTGTTAAAGTTTGGGGGACAGTCCATCTTTTGTTTACAAAAAAAATTTCAGCATAAAACAATTCTTAGAATCTAACGGAAGCAATTTTGACTCAAGGGGTCTTGATGGTGGTGGGGGTATATTCAAATGTTTAGGTTGTAGACCTTGTAGGTATATCTACGAAGGTCCCTTCATTTCCCTAGCACTCTTGGACTGGACTGTAAAGGTTCCTGGTAGGGTGGACTGTAGTATTGTTGGTATTGTTTACATTGCTTTATGTTCTACATGTCCTGCTTTTTATGTAGGGATATCTAGTAGGGGTTTAAGAAAGGGAATTCTGGAACATGAGTATGCCATAAAACAAAAAATTCTAACAATGCTTTGTTTAAACATTCTAGTGTCTGTATTAACTGGAAAAAGTTCACTTTTTCTGTGTTGGAAGTGGTTAGGCAGGACTTAAGGGGAGGCAATTACAGAAATCTGGTTGCCCGGGAGGCTGAATGGCAATTCAGGTTAGTTTCCTACAGCCCACCAGGTCTGAATCATGCTGTAAACATAAAGAGTTTTCGGAAAAATAGGAAAGTAACTATCAAGTATAAGTATCTTTTTTAGGAAAGTTTTTTGTTGAAGTTTTTTAAAAGAACATCTGTCCAGGGAAGTAAATATTGTGGGAAGAAATATCCAGGGTATTGTTATGGCTAGGCTTGTATAGGCCCTAGGGCTGATAGCTTAGTACCAACCTATGAACTTATGAATATATTGTTCAAGTAGTATTAAGTATGCATGTAAGCGATTTTAATTAATGTGATGTGCTGATTGGTAGAAGTTTATTGCTCACACTATTTAAATGTTAACAGAGTTTTATGATTAGTTTCTGAGGAAGTCTGCATGACGAACAGCGAATATTACAGTTTGACTACGCTAAAAACCTTGAATTGGTGTCCTCCACATGCATTTGTTTTTTTTGTTTTTTTTGTTTAAACATATACATTAATTGCCAAGAACAGTGTGTACACAGTTCTAACCTCCAGATACATATTCTTACTGTGCTTCAAGTGGTGTGGGATACTCATGAGAGTCCTGGCTGACTATTGCTGTAATGAATCCATGCAGCATTGCCATCGAACAATAGAACATCATTAACATGCAAACCAGAAATATCACTGATCATATGTCTGGACAGCAGAAGAAAGGGTTCTGCTGTCGGGATTTGTCTTGGGGGTCTGCAGCACTTCAATGCTGATGCTTGATAGATGTTTACACCATGCTGCACACCAGGAAACATGCATACCAGCCATCCAGGTAAGTTGTCCATCACATTCATTACATCATTATCATTCAGAAACAAAAGTGAGGCTATGGGACAGGAAGCAGGACTTACTACCACCAGCTAACAGTAAACAGCACTGCAGATAAAGCAGTGAGTAGTGGTCAGTTCAGCCACCTCCATGGGCTCAAGTGACAGTGACAGTGCATTGCCACACAAAACCACCTAGTCCACCTACAAGGGCCCATAACAAGCACACAGTGGGAATGCATAGTTAAGTCACACTGTGCAACAAACATTTTCACATAGACATACATACAAATGTTTCAAGCACGGGCATTAATGCCCTTCTAGCTTGCCAATATACCAAAACACTTGTTCTCATAATAAATGTCCAGGCTTTTTTTTAAAAAAAATATCTAAACTAATACTTGCTTTACTGTAATTTGGTAGTCTGTTCCAAGCATCAGCTACTCTGCCAGAGAAGCAATTAGTACACTTCTCATTCCTATAGAATCTTCTACATAGGTTATCTGATGGTTCTCTAGTATTTTTTGATAACCTCAAACATTGCCAGTGGTAGTTGTCCCTAAATGCCGTACATACCTGAATAAGATCTCCTCTTAAATATCTGTAAGAGACACTGTAGAAGTTTGGATATTTTTGTCTTTCATAATAACTTAGATTTTCACATCCATGGATGCCCTTGGTATAGTTCTGCTGTACTCTTTCCAGTTTATTCATGCTTGTTTTCCTATAGGGTTTCCATATTGTTATTCCATACTCAAGTTTGGGTCTAATGTAACTAACAGACGATGACTTCATTATGTTTGACTTCCTGGACTTTATAAATCTTTTTATACAACATATAGTTCTATAACTATTAGCCAATTGGTTGATATGATTAGAAAAACTCATAGCTGAATCTACCCATATACCCAGGTCCTTGAATGAGTCTACAGTTTCAATCACTGTGTGCTGTATTAAATATTCACCTTTCAGTTTATGTCTCCCAAATCTCATATGCTTAGTTTTTGATGTATTTATCAACATATTATTCTCCTGTGCCCAAATGGTCAATTTAGTCAAATTATTTTGCAGACATGCCTTATCTGTAACACTTGTAATCTGTTTACCCAATTTCAGGTCGTCAGCATATAGACTGTAGAACTCCTCAGATGAAAAAGTAAGGTCTGAAAGATACAATCTAAACAAGTAAGGGCCTAGGACAGAGCCCTTTGGGGCACCTTGACTGTAACCAAGGATTTCAACTGTCTAGTCGGTGTGTGATACTTGCCATGTCCTATTTGTAAGCCATGCAGCTATCTATCTTATCAAAAATACATCAATACCTAGTTGTATTAATTTATTGATCAGTGTTTTGTGTATGGCCCTGTAAAATGCTGAAGTTAAATCTATACAAATCGCATCACAGCACAATTTTTCATTCATAGCTGTTATTATATTGTTACAGAACATCATGTAACAGGTAGTAATAGATCTATTTTCAACATATGCATGCTGATATATGGTTTCAAGTCCCAACCTTTCCAGTTCTGACAATAACTTATCCAGTATTACCTTCTCCACTATTTTTCCACAACATGAAAGTAGACTTAAGGGTCTATATGATTCTGGGTTTGTCCTACTCCCCTTTCCCTTAAAGACAGGTTTAATAAGTGCATGTCTCCAATCTTGAGGAATCTCCCCATATTTATGACCTAGTGAATAATAGATATAATGGTAGTATAAGTTCTTGCTGAACTGCTCTCATGTCATTGTTACTTACTCTGTCTCCACCCTGCGCTTTGTTTGGATCCAGATTGCACAGTTCTTTTTCAATATAATCTAATTTGATTCCAGTATCTAGGGTTACCTGGATGTCACTAGGACAACTTACCACCCCTTTTGTGGAGCCAAACTGTTTGCATACGATTCTGTAAATATATCTATAATCTGTTGTATTTAAGAATAAATTTTAGAATCTGCACACAGTTTATCAAATTGTGTATCTTTACTCCTTCCACATCTTATGTATCTATAAAAAAGTTTCCTATTATGCTCAATATCTTTAGATACATTTTCTTCAAATTTTTCTTGATCTTGTCTAACAGTATGCTTAATCTGTTTGTCCAGCTTGTTTATCTCAGTTTTCAAAGTCGTAGTTCGACGTCTCTTCCATTTCTTATATTTTTTGTCTCTCACCTTAATCATGTATCTTTTTCTTATGGAAATAATCCCCCCGATGAAATTTTTTTTGACTTTTTGCACTTAAAAATTTCTCTTTCAAAACTTTCCACATTCCATCTGCTGTTTTTCCCCTGAACACCTCACTCCAGTTAGTTTTATATAGTAACTGTTCTGCTGCCCTATAATCTGTAATTAACCTTCTGTGCATTGGCTTAGAGTTTAGTTTGGCAGAATTATCTAGCAACAAATTAACATTAATAACCCCATGATCACTGCACATCAATGGTGGTAAAACTTGACTTGAAGTTACAGTAATTTCTTTGGGAACACAAATATCTAGTATATTCAGTCCCGATAGTTTTTTTTTTTTACAATCTGAAGCATTTGTTAACTTGACAGGAAGGAGAGTGCAGTGGGTCACAGCTATCATTTGCACAGGTGACAAGGGACCCATTGATAAATGAACTGCATCACATATAGGGTGAATATGAAATCCAGGTGTCCAACTATTGTCCTCATGAATTCTAGAATACCATCATCCTTAGAGTCCACAGTCTCACCAATGTGTTGACAGTGATGGGTGCCATTCTCCATGGGAACCATGTACACAAGACAGCTGTATTTCAATACAGATAGCAGTTCATTATATCTGAAAGACAGGGCTTAGTCAGCAGATGTGCAGGGCTAACACTGCCTGCATTCCACCGCAATCTGCGATGTGGGATGGTAAAAGGGTCCCCTGCTAGGCTTACATGTTATGGGTATACATACCAGAAGGAGTGCACTCATCTTCAGCTATCACAGAGGGAGTAATGCTGCTGATCTGTACCATGGGGCTGCCCGCCTGACAGGGATGGTGAGTGCTCAGGCTATACTGTGTGTAAGCACAGATAGTGCATGAGTCTGTTCTTTCCTTCTGGAAAATGGGTGGTGGAATCACTCAAGAGGGAGTCAGTGCCTGTATGTCATCTGATTGTCTCAGTCTGGTTCTCAGCATATCAATCATACAAACTGGCTACAAAACTAAATTATTTACAAAATAGTACCGACGAGTGTTACTAGAGTGTCACACTTACCCTGCAACCCTTAGCCTGGGGTTTAAGGCACATCACTGCTGTAACTCCTCCCCAACCAAGCTATCATATACTACCAACACAGGGTGCCATTTTTAAATTGGTGACTTGATTTGTGTGTCCACCACGTAAGTTATCTGCTTAATCTGTGAACTTTATAGCTTCTACACCTGCAGTTTGCAAATTACTTGCTTTTTGTTTGGATGACTCTTAAAGCTGTGTAATTTTCGCATAATGAGAGCTTAGTTGATAACTGGATATAAGTGTAGGTTTCGTGCCTGTACCAAACATGCATTTTACACTGATGATTCATTGTTCATAGGTAGGTACTAGGCTATCTGCCCAAGGACCTATGTAAGCCTAGCCAACAAGGTTCCCTGGCTTACGCCACCCAAGAAAGTTATTTTCCTGTGCCACTGTCGAGCAGAGACACAGAAGTGATCCCCGGGGTGTATTTCCTATTTCCCATCCACTCATCAAGATTTTTCTTGAAGAGTGCTAATGAAGAACTTTGCTTGTTCCAGAGTATGGGAAGTCTCTGGGATAGGAATCTATCCCACCAGCATGTCCTGTTTATTGTGGTGACAAGGTTTAGGTCCCTAGAGCGTGTAGCTCGGAGGGATTGAGATTTCTTTAGGTGTAGCATGTCCAACAGCTCTGGGTTTGACACAGCTTTATATGTTAGGCAGAGATCACCTCAGAGTAGGCGATATGCTACGGAGTAAAGCTGGAGTTTTTTGAGACGGTCAGTGTAGGGCATTTGTTTGAGTCCAGTAATCCTCGTTGTGAGGTACTTCTGTGGCCTTTCCAGATGCTGCAGATGTCTTGTGAGGTACATTCCAAAAGGGGCGTTGTACTCTATAATGGGTCTAATGAGTGTAGAAGGGAATGATGACCTCTTTTTTCCTGGATGAGAACCCTTTTATGATGAGGTGTGCCACGTAGAAGGACTTCCTGACTACTGTGGTGATGTGACTATCAAAGGAGAGACTACTGTCTACCTGGGTCCCAAGGTCTCTTATCACGCATTTGGTGTTAAGTAGATTGCTGCCTATGTGGTAGTTCATGGGTACAGAGTTTTTACCAAAGGGGATGACACTGCACTTTTTGTCACTGAGCTTGAGGCCATAGCTCTGACACCAGGCATCTGTCTCAGAGAGGCCCTTCTGTAGGATGTACACATCATTTGAGGACTTGACTATGGCTCCTAGTTTGCAGTCATCTGCGAACTTCGTTAGCCAGAGGCCTTCTGTGTTAGCCTGTACTTCAGAGAAGTAGATATCAAACAGGAGCGGTCCCAGGATGGAACCCTGTGGTACTCTACTTGTCACTGGTTTGAGGTCAAATTTGGAGTCTGCAACTTTTACAGTGTGGGTTCTGTCAGTGAGCCAGTTGGCAACCCATCTTGTGACGTAAGGATTTATGCCTAGTTTATTGAGTTTAGCTATAATTCCAGAATGGGGGATGGTGTTGAAAGCCTTGGCGAGGTCAAGATAGGCTGTGTGAACCACCTTACCCTCGTCTACGGCTTTGGTGACTGCCTCAAAGAAGTCGATCAGGTTCAGGAAGCATGATCTGCCTTTCACAAACCCGAACTGGGTGGGATCCAGAGTTTGGAGGTTACCAATGTCTTTGTTTATGAGTTCCATGATGATACGTTCCATGGCCCTGCGGACCAGGCTCATCAGGCTAACAGGTCTATAGTTCCTGGGATCAGTGGTGGCTCCCCCTTTGTGGAGTGGGATAACTGTTGCTGTGCGCCATTCAGTGGGCACAAAGCCTGATGCGAGGCTATTACTGAACATGGTGCTTAAGTGAGGAACCAGTTCATTCTAAAGTTCGTGTAAAATGCAATCTGGGATGTTGTCCGGTCCCATGGATGCTGTGTTTTTGGCTTTAGAGAGTGCAGCTTTCACCTGCGTAGTTGTGATTACAGGGACTCTGCATTCTTCATGTATAGATATGGGCCCTTTAGGGGATGGGGGGGGGGTAAGGTTAGCACTGAACCTATCTGCCAGGATTTTGGCAATATCAGTTGGTTCTGTAATTTTTGTGCCTTTGTGCTGTAACTCAGAGCAGATCTGGGTGTTGCCATTGAGATTCTTGACATAGCTATAGAATGCTTTGTGGTTGTACTGTACAATAACTACTGTAACGCTACTGCTTTAGAACTGCCTTAACTAAAGTTGTATAGAGCTCATAGCAAGTTATACAAAGCTACCATATAGCATTAGAGTAGAATTGCATTTTTTCATTGCTGTATCTCTACTGCTTTAAAACTGCCATAACTAAAAGTTGCATAGAGCTTTAGCAAGGTATCCTAACTGCTATTCTAGTGTTAAGAATCGGGGTTTTTAGAGCTATATCGCTACTGCTTTAAATCTGCCTTAAGTAAAAGTGCATACAGCTTAGAGCAAGATATTCTAGGCCACTATCTAGCGTTAAAACAGTACTGCTTTGTTCATTGCTGAATTGTTCCTCATTGATACTGTATATTTAGCTCTCTCTCTCTCCCACTTCTGCCCTAAGTTATATAGCTTAACTTCTATTCCCTTTCTCTCCCTCACAGTTTCCCCCTTCAATTCTACCTGGCTTACTTGGTCCCTGCCCACCAAAGACCGCAGATAGCAACCTTGGGGACTCTGCTCAGTGATAATTTTCTACTGAAAATAAAAAAGAGAAACTTACTCCTAAAGGGAAAATGTGTATGGGCCAGATTCACGAAGGCTTGCATGGAGTCTAAGAGTAGTGTAAGACTCCAGACAGCCAATATTTCTGCCGAGCGATCCAGGAACAGCCGGCAGGGGCGTGCATGAGAGCTCCTAAAACGACTCTTGCACGGACAGTGTTAGGTTATGCAAATTACCTCATTTGCTGCTGAAAGCTATGCAAATGAGGTAAATTTGTGATCCAGGAAACACTAACCTGTCCGAGTAAGAGTAGTGTTATTTGCAGAAATGTACTCGGTTGGTAACTGAGTACCGTTCTGAAAATGGCAAAATGGAGCAATGACAGCTCCAAATAAAGGATGCATCCAATTGAGGAAGCATGCCAATGGCCAAATATAAGGCCATTGACATTTATATGTGTTGCAAAATAATAAAAAATAATTTTTTTCCCCCCGATCTCCGATGTTTAAGCATAGCGCAGCGCCGCGCAAATGTGCTGCACTCTAAAAAACCATAAAAAAATAAATAAAAGACAAAAATAGACATTTTATTAAAAATATCCATCTGCCATGCAAGTGAATGGCAGGCTGGAACTTATGGTAGTGTGCTGGGGAAATCTTGAGATCCAGCTTAGAGGCAATATGCAATGAATGATTGCCCCAAATTTCCGCTGTAAGTCCCTAGGTTAAAATGGTTAATCGGTGGAAGGACATCTGAGGGGAGATCAAATTTTTATTTTTTTGGTTTGGCAAAAATTTTTAATAAAAAAAAAAAATGACCCCTGTATGTGAAGAGACCCGTCCCATGTCCGCCAATAGGTTGGACCTGCCGGGATGTGCGCTGCTATCAGAAACCGCTGAGAAGAGATCGCCCATTGCCAAAGTCTGAGAGCTTCGGCATAAGGGATAGGACCTGGTTCCGCCCTGTTTGTTGATGTATCAGACCACGGACATGTTGTCCGTCTGTACTGCAATAGTCCCTGTGGGAAGAAAGTCGCCGAGGGCTTGCAACGTTACAAGCACTGCTCTCATCTCCAGGCCATTTATGCGCAGGTGGTACTCTATGGGCTGCCACGTCCCGTGGACCATCCTGCCCTGATAATGCCCCCACCCGATCAGAGAGGCATCCGTGGTGACTGTGGCAACTGGAGGAGGGGAACAAATGGTCGGCCCTGCTGAAGAAGAGGGAAGATACCCACCATCGTAGATGAGCCCTGCAAGACTGTGTCAGTAAGATCTCGTGTCTCATGGGCAGATCGTGGTACCACCACTCGTGAACAACATCCACTGCAGGAGACGCATGTGGAAGCGAGCTAGTGGAAGAAGAACAATGGCTGCAGCCATTAGGCCTAGAACCTTCAAGACAAACCTGGCTTTGACCTTGTTGCTTTGTAACAGAAGCTGAACAAATTTCTGGATGTCCAGAATCCTTTGATTTGTTAGTCTGGCTAACATTTTGACGGTATCTAACTCTGCCTATAAAGGTGATAGATTGGCAAGGCAGCAGAGAGGATTTTTCAAATTCACCGAAATTCCTAGACTCTTGCAAAGCTGTAAGGTGTAATCTCTGGACCAAGAAGCTGATCCCTGGAGGTGGCGGAGAGGAGCCAGTCGTCCAAATAAGGAAACACTTGGAATCCTCGACGTCTCAGGTGAGCTGTGACCACCGCCATGCATTTGGTGAACACTCTGGGGCTGAAGTGAGGCCAAAGGGCAGTGCTCTGAATTGGTAATGACTGGCTCCCAGCAAGCGGAGAAACCTTCTGGAGCCGTCTGTGAATCTTTATGTGATAGTACGCATCCTGAAGGTCTATCGAGCACATCCAGTTGTCCTTGCCCAGAAAGGGCAGAATGGATTGCAGCGTGACCATCCGAATCTTGCCTTTTGACAGACTTGTTTAGTCTGCTTAGGTCTAGTATTGGTCTCCAATCTCCGTCCTTTTGGGGACCAAAAGAATCTTGAGTAGAAGCCGGATCCTACTTGGTCTGCCGGCACTGTTTGATGGCTCTTTTCCCAGGAGTTTTGAAACTTCCTGTTTTGCCAAATCCCTTTGACCGGTGAGATGTCTGGAAGGGATTGTAGAGGTACGGGAAACCTTCAAGGGATTTTGTAACCCTCGGATATAATCGACTGTACCCACTTCTCTTGTGATAGGGATTGCCAGGCTACTGGGTACAGCGAAATTCTTCCCGACTGCCTCCAAGGGTGGACAGTCGGGCAATACTTCAGGGATGCTCAGAGGGCTTCTCAGGAAGAGGCTCCTGTTGCCCTGGTTCTGAGGACCCCCTGCCTCTAGGGCGGCCTATTATTGTTACCCCTCTGCCTCTAGGGGTAAACTGACCACGTGTGTCCGTGTAGCTCCTTGGGCTTTACTGAACCACATCTTCCCCCTTCTGACCCTTGGGATATGGTCTAGAAGGAGTGGAAAACTGGACTCCAACGGCAGAAAGAGTTTTACCGCCTTGTTCACATCTGGTCAAAGTATCCTTCACCTGAGGTCCCAACAAAGCCGAACCGTCAAAGGGGTGTTGGTGAAGGACGCCTTAAAGGTCCAAGAAATTACACAGCCGCATCCAGGCTTGGCGCCTAAGAGCAACACCTGTGCCTGCGGCCCTGCTCGCTCCATCGGCTGCATAAGATATGAGCCGCATGGAGGAGTTAGATATCGGATTCAGGATAGCTAGCTGAGGGGCAATCTTTCCTGAGCCCCAGCAGCTGAAGGATCCTGGACTACTTCCCCAGTTCCTTGAGAATATCTCGTTGAAGCCTGGTGAAGTGACAAAGGTAATTCAGCTTAACGCATTGCAAAGGTCGCTGAAGAAAACATCCGCTTTCCATACCTGTCCATGGTCCTAGAATCCTTATTAGGAGGATGGACAGGTACTGAAGGATCCGCCAGTTCCTTCTTAGTGGCCTCCACCACCATAGCATCCACAGAGACACCTTTGGACAGGAACTGTTTGTCCGAAGGGGCCGTGATGAATTTGGATGGTCTCCTGGGGACAGGTTCCACAGAATCTGGAGCCGCCCACGCCTTCCGAGCCACTACCTGCATGAGTGGGTCAAAGGCGGAGACACCCAGGAGGTGGAGGGTCGGGATCCAAAGCCTCCAGGTATACCGACTCATCCTCGGAGGGGTCAATGAGGGCCAATTCCCTCTGTTTGAGGAGCTCAAGGATGTCTGAAAATGAGACATCCTCAGAGGGGACCGTGGGAACCCTCCGACTCATCTAAGTCGGTATCAGATGTAGTAGACTCAGAGGAGTCTGTGTGTTTCCTCTTACACGTCCTCTTCCGAGGGGGTTCACCTGCAGGGTCAGGAGAAACCTCGGAAGAGGAGGAAATTCCCAGTGGGGAAACCTGGGGCGATGGATCCCTGGGCCTGAGAGCAAGAGGCTGGCAAGAGGCTTCTGCAGGCACTGATGAGGGAGGAGCTAGAGGGATAGACCGTTGACCAGGCTCAGAGGCCAGGACACTCCTCATCACCTCAAAGGCTCCTCTCCCCGAGGAACCTGAACACACCCGCCCAAGAAACAGGAATGGTCGGCTCCAAGGAGAGAGAAGGCTCCGAGGCAGATGTCGGCGCCGAGCTTACCAAAGCGAAGCCCGAGGGACAGCGGGTCGGACAAGGGTCCGATGCCACTAGCCCCTCGGAGCCGACAGTGGAAACCCGACGATCGATCCCTCCAAGGAAAGTCTCAAGGAGGAGATCGGAGCCAAGGATGACGGAGCCGAAGGATGTATCGGCTCCGGCATCGAAACAGTCGCT
>NC_056726.1:1784280858-1784405858 GCF_019279795.1 Protopterus annectens | reverse complement strand
GGGAAAAGCAGTGGATGGGGGGGTCTATGAGAGGGGAGAAGATGGTAAAGTTTGTGGTTAGTTTGGCTATGCAGTCAACAAAAAAGGTGTTGAAATTAGATGCGATCACATGGTCTGGAGAGTTTGGGTTAGGGCATGGATTGTCTTTTCTACCAGGTTTTAGAAGGGAGGAAATGCAATTCCAGAACTTTTTGGGGTTAGAATTATGTTCTGATTGGAGTTTTGAGTAACAAGTCTTACAGTCTTTAGTTGTTAGTTTTTTACTGAGTTGCGAAGTTGTTCGGATTCGATTAGAGAGTTTGTTAACTTATTTTTTTGGTATTCCTTCCAACATTTGTCTCTGAGGTGTATTTTTAGGTGAGGTTTTGGCTTTTACAAGGGGCTAGGCTGTTTACTAAGTCTAGGAAGATTTTTTTTTCAAAGAATTTTATTAAATAATTATTAAAATGAACAAATATTTCCATGAAATGATGACATTTTTTCTTTAAAGTTAAAAAACAAGAAAATAAAAAACAAACCTTCTAATATATAAACCAATGTAACGAAACTATGTACAAAGACGTTCATCATGCAAAAAAAATTTTTCTTAATGTAGCTGTAGGATTAATAAAAATCATCTGTTTACATAAATTAATACACCATTTTTCTAGAAGTTCATAGAGGATATTCCATGAATTATATAATGTAGTATTCCTAGATTATCTAGATTTAATTAACATTTCCAAATTACACGTTTCAAGGAGTATATTTTTAAATTCCAAAAATGTAGGTGCTGTACTAGATTTCCAATTCTTAGTGATAGTTCTTCTAGCTATAGATAGTACAGACCAAACCAAAGGGTACTTATTCTCTTTTACACAATCAGGAACAGGAGTATTAAATAAAACAAGTGATTTGGATATAAAGAAATTAACAGTAAAAATTGTTTGCAACAGATTATTGATGTCATCCCAACATTTTCTTAAATATACGCAATTATAAAACATACAAGACCAGTCAGCATTCAATTCAATATTACATCTCCAACATGTTATATTCTTTTTAGAAAATATACTTGTATTATGAGGAGTGATAAATGATCTATTTAAAAATCTCCATGTGAATAATTTCCATTTTAAAGAAGTAGTAGTCATACTTGCTGATTGTAAAATAACCAATTGGTCTTTCTCAGAAGGGGGATTATTATTAATTAAAGAAAAATATTTCCAATAATTATCTGAATGTGTATCTAAATCACATTTAATTGCCCTATAAATGTTTGATAACTTGTTATTAGCAGGAGATTTATGCAAAACTGATAAAATCATATATATTAGCCTGGGAATTTTTTTCCTAATTATAGGAGACATATAATCCAATTTATTTAATACATATTGTCTAGCTTCTTGAAGTTCTAACCATAAACAAGAATCAAGTTTATATTCTTCCAATAGTAAACTATTGGATTTTATCTCATTATTTATCATCATTTGGTGCCAAAATGTTAAATGTTATTGCTGAAATATAGACATTTTTGTATAATCTGAAGAGAAAATAGATCTGTGTGTGTAGGCTATAGGGAAGAGTAAAAAAAGCCAATCCTTATATATATTATATTTAAATATATAATTTTTAAATGATTTTAAAAGAAAAACTATATATTTAGAGTTAAATCTCAGAGAAGAAAATTCAGAAATATAATCTTTTAACCTCCAAATAAATGGATTATTAATTATATTTAGCGTATAGAACTGTTTATATATTTGGTATTTTGTGACAATACCTCTATAAACTCTTTCCACTTAGCAGTGTATTCCACATCAATGAGATGAGAGACTGTATTGAATACTGATGAAATTGAATACATTTCTAAATTTGGTAAGGCTATACCCCCATTATTCCAATTATACATATGGTATGTTAATGCAATCCCTGGCTTATTTGGTAACCACAAAAATTTCTGAATCATTGAATTAATTTTTTTAATTATTTGGTAAGAAGGAGGTAGAGATAAAGACTGAATTATATATAAGACTTTGGGGAGAAGTTTATCATCCATAGAAAAGGGCAATTTGTTCCATTTATTTATTAAATTTTCTATCTGTAATAGACTTTTATTATAATTTATTTGAATGGTATCTTTAATATTGTTAGTAATAATTATACCTAAATATGCTATTTGTTGAGACTGAGCTATATATTCATTATATTCATCAGGCATATTGTATTTTTGAACCAAGAATTTGTGTTTTATTATTATTAAAAGTAAAGCTGGAATTTTTTTGAAAATAGTCCATGTTTTTAAAAAGTTTTTGTATAGATTCCCTTCTACTCCCAAGAGTAATCAATATGTCATCTGCAAACATTTGTATTGTAGATGATATAGTGGGGTTTAATTTTTATCCTTCAATATCTGTATCATGTCTTATTAAATTTGCCCATGGTTCCATAACTAATGAAAATAAAAGAGGGGATAAAGGGCACCCTTGCTTAGTACCTTTTACTACTGGTATATTTTGAGATATACTAGTACCAATTTTAACATAAACTTGGCTACCTTCATATAACAGAGTGATGATTGATAAAATTATTGGAGAAATGTAATCCTTTAATAGAGTGAACATATACTCCCATGTAACTGAGTCAAAAGCACAATTTATATCTAAACTAACCAGGGTTAAATTTGTTTTAAGATATTTCACCGAATCAATTAAAGTTAATATTCTTTTAATGTTATCATATGAAGTTCTCTTGATTATAAACCCCGTTTGATCACTATCAACTAAATTGGGTAAAAGTGTTTTAAGCCTTTCTGCATAAATGGACAAAAATAATTTGTAATCAGTGTTTAATAGGGAGATGGGTCTATAGGAGGTACACTTAGAGGGATCTTTGTTAGATTTTAAAATAGGAGAAATAAAAGTGCATTTCCAAGAAGGTGGAATTATGTTTTTGTCCTGAATAAGATTAAATACTTTATAAAGCAATTTTTGAGTATTTATAGGTAGTAATTTGTAAATTTCAGGAATGATGCTGTCATTACCTGGTGCTTTATTTTGCTTTAATTTGGTAATGTGAGTTTGAAGTTGTTTGAAAGATATTTGTTTATCAACAGAAATCCCTTGTTCCTCTGAAAGTCTTGTTTTAGTGTATTTATTAATAAATGTTTTTATTTCCTCTTTAGAGTTAATTTCAGTAGTTGTTTGGTTGATGTTTATAAAAAACTCTCTAAATTCAGTTAATATATTATGAATTTCTGATACCATTTTTCCTTTTTTAGGGGAGAATATTTCATTAATATGATTAAATCTATTTAATCTTTTCATTTTATTAGCAAGAATATTTAAGGATTTAGGGTTAGAAGAGAAATTTATAAACTTGAATTGTTCTATATTGATCATAGTTTTATGTTTTAATATTTCTAGATATTTATTTAACATATTTATTTCTTTTCTTTTATCTGATATATCTTTATCACCCATATTACTAATTTAAAGTGTCTAATTTACATTGTATATCTTGCAGCTCTTTATCCCAAGCTTTTTTTGTTGTACCAATTCAATATCCTACCATACAGATAAGCTTTTAGGGCATCCCATATGTAAATTTCTGATATATCATTAGTATTGTTAAGTTCTAAAAAATTCTGTACTTCTGTAGAAATGAAATCATTAAAATCTTTTAATTTTGTGATAGAAGCTGGGATCCTTTTTATATGAATATTCAAATTTGGACTGACTACCACTTCAAAAATTATAGAATTATGATTGGATAAAGGACATGAAATCACTGCTGATTTGTTTAAGGAATCTGTTAAAGTATTAGAAATAAAAACACTATCTATCCTAGAGTATGAGTTATGTCTATGAGAAAAAGAAGTTGTAAAACAAAGAAGTACTATTTGAAAAATAATTTATATCTTTCAAAAAATAAGTATCTGAAAAGTATTTTAATAATTTAGATGATGTATTCTTCTCTTCCCATTAGTACTAGAGTCTTTGTAGTCTAGAATACAATTAAAATCTCCTGCCAAAATAATGTTCCCTTTTGAGAATAGTACAATTTGATCTAGATGTTGTTTCACTGTGTTATCCCTGGGATCCAATATATGTTAATCAATGTGAAAATGTTACTGTTTATTTCTATGGTGACTGCACAAAACATTCCTTTATTATCCTTATATGTATCTATTATTTTAGGAAAAGGCATTATGCTGTTCCATATGATAGCTACTCCTCTCTTTTTCTTAGTATGTTCAGAATTTACTAAAATTATACGTTTTAGATTCAAGTCTGAATATATCCTCTGTTATTAAGTGAGTTTCTTGTAAAAATACTAACTGGGATTTATGTAACTTAGGATATCTAGTTAAATTCCTCCTTTTATTAGGATTATTTAAACCATTAATGTTAACTGATATACCTTTTAGTGTAGTCATTGAAAAGTAAATGATGTAAATATAAACATACTGATCTAAGAAATACACAAGCATATATCTAATAGGAATACTATTATGATCATTAAAACAAACATAGTGTAAGATTATCATATTCTTAAAATTAAGGTTGTTTCCTCCTACATAAGATATGAACGTCTGAAAAGTTATTAGAAAATATTTATAACATAAACATGAAACAAAATAACCAACCCGAACCCCTCTGGAGTTTAAAACTCCTAACTCGAATGACATCAGTCACTCGAATCAACCTCCTATCAAAAGCAGCATCCAATCAGCACCTGCCTAAATGTCTATAGTCATAACTATAAAAATAAGGCTTCTCATCAACACCATAAACAATTTTTTGTATAAACCAAATATATAGATATAATGCTGTGTCAATTAGTAAATTGATGACAGCTACATCTTAGGAATAAAGTACAGAATGTTCTTACATTAGTTAGTAGGTTATTAAGAACTACTATGATCTATTAGTTCACTCTTCTGTTTTAAAGTAATCACATTTGATAAGAACCTTAAAAAGAGACTATGGCATCCTTTTATTACCAAAATATGGCTAATAAAGGCTGAAGTGTGATATATAGTACTGCCATAGGTGATCAGCTACATGAAACATAGCTGTAAATGAATCACCTAAGGGCCTTCAATAACCACTAACATTGGCAGCTAATAAATAAGATGCTAATAAAAGTGATTTTACTAATAATCAACTAACATACAGATTGTTCTGAAAGAAATGAACACTGCATTTCTTTGCCAGAAATCAAATACAGTGATTACTCATCAAGAAGTAAAACCAACAACATCCTGCTAGTTTTCTTATAACCAAACACCCCGGTGCAGTCTCTCATAGAAGAGTGACCAATAAACCTTAAAAGTCTGCTCTTCCATTCATTGCATTAATTTGAGTTACTTCAAAGGGTCCATCACCATACTGAAAACTAGTGAAAAGGTCATATTAGTTCAAAGAAGCAAGGTGCTTAAATAGCTCCTGTATACTATATAAAAGCCTTATTTAAATATAATGAGCTTTTTATTATTCAATTATAGCTTATACTATCTTTGAATTTTGAAAAGCTATTTCATTAACAAAACAAAAGATGAAAATTTCACATTTTCTAATGATAAACAGATCTATTTTTAATGCACCTGTCCTTGCAATATTATTGCTGCCTATGTGGTACATCCCTATCAGCCTATTACACAAATGCATTCATAAAATAACTGAGATAACCTATTATATACATCTATACATTTAACATTTTGATAAATGCTTCATGAATATTTTCTCAGCAAGTCAATAGTTATAAAAAAATGTACATGTAACGCAAGTATATAAACAGCTTGTAGCATTATCAAATCTTCCAAAAATGCACAAATCACAACTAGTATTTCTCATTAAGATATCGGCACCCTTGTCATACATAAAGCAAATATTTTATGAGAATACTATTCGTATATAAATACATAAGGCTCAAGAATACCTATGATGATCAGAAAAAGTATTTAGGCTACATGCGCAGTATAATCCCTATTTATTTAAGAGATTATTGCATATAATGTCTTACAATAAGTTGAAAGTAGTAATCTAGTTATATCTACTTTCCGTATGCTGTATGAGGAAACAAATTTGATTCAGTAGCTTCCCGGTGAGGATCAGATCATCAATTTACTTCCGACGCCTTCATGATGATGTTTTAAGAAAGCTCCGAGCTTTCCAGCCACAATGGATACCATAGTCTCGAGCTCATCATGAAGATAAAGCCTTCAAAGTTCTGGCGGGAAATAGTAAGTAAATCATTATTTAACTACATATAAGGCAATGTCTTGAGACTCCCTCTATATCAAGAGAGATGAGAAAAAAAAAAAAAACCTCGCATACACAACATGAAGCAATGACAGCTAGCAAGTAAAGCTTCACCACACTATCAACCAGACTCTCCGGTTAATTTCCGACGAAAGCACACAGGCACCAAAACATACAATTAACACAAACAACACCACACGTCTCTACAGTGCTAGAGCACCAAACCAGAGCTTCCAAATAAACACACCAACAACTCGGAAACGACAATGAAGCCTTACCATTATTCCAGCCACACTGTCACTCACATCCCGGGTCAGAGGTACCATCACTAGCACAGCAATTCTGCAACTATACATCGGGCCATCATACAAGATTCCTTTATCAAACAATTAACCATAAATCAACTAAAATACAAATACAGCAATTATAACTAAATAAAAGTTTTCCAACCACTATAAGCAGCACCAACATCAAGATAAACAAATGTGCCCCCTAATGATAAGCACCACTACAAGACATCCGGAAGCATAGATATCCGAGACAGGAGAATCACTGCATCCATGGGAATCAAACCAATAAACATTAAGTTAATTAATCTTAAACAAATAGTACAAATGAAAAAAAAAATCCCAACAAACGACTATTCTATAAAACAAAATAGACAACTATTTAGTTAACCAATTTACATTATATTAAATATAATACCAAAAGCTCACCTGGATGTCCGGTTTCATTTCCCCAACTGAGTGAATCAAGTGCAAATATGTACTTGTTATGATTCATCTTTTGATTTTTTTTTTTTTTTTAGGGTCAAATGTTTTCCAAGTGTTGTTCTCAGCATTTCTTTTAAGACTTGGACTGGCCTACTCCATTTCATCTACTTTTTCCAGTATGTTATTAGATTTTTATATAAGTTATTGCACTGTCTAGGTCGTCAAAAAATTTAAAACCATCTTGATAAAATATTTTCAGTCTTGCAAGAAAAAGCAAATGGGGTTTTTATTTTATTCTTTTTTAGTTCCATGACTAAAGGCAAGAAAATTTTCCTTTTTGATAATACTGAAGAAGAATAGTCATTATCAAAGCGTATAATATTTTCCTTCAGTTTGATTGGGGATTTTGCCCACGCAGTCTTTAGTACCATTTCCTTATCATGGGCTGATAGGAACTTTACAATAACAGATTTAGTATAATTACTGTTGTTTTTAGATGTCACCATTGATCTATGGGCTCTTTCAATACCATATGAAAGAGCCTCCAGCAGTTCAAGTACTTCAGGCAACCAGGAAGATAAAAATTTTTCCATATTATTTCCCTCTATGTTATCCGGTAAGCCAAAAATTCTCACATTATTCCTACAGGACCTGTTCTTAAGGTCATCAACCTTTGTCTGAAGAAGAGAATTTTGCTTTAACAGGAACTCCTGAATTCTGTTATCCATATCACTTAATGCAGTTTCCATTCCTGAAATCTGCTTCCTCTGTTGCAATAAATCTTCATGTAGAATGTCCATTTGGTGAGAACATTTTTCTTTGAAATTGTCAGTTTTTATATCCATTTTGTCTATTTTGACATTTAGTTCCTGAATAGTAGTTAGTAATGACTGTAGTTCTTTTTTGATAGTTGTCTCTTGATGAGAAGATTTAGTGAAGCTCATCCTGTTCTTTTACTGCAGTACTTCCAAGTGTAACTTTGACAGGAAAACTTAAAATCTACTTTTATATACTACCCTAATATATATTTTAAAGAATTAATTAAAATAAAAAAAAATATTATTAGGGAAGTTAATATCAATATTGCCTGTCAATAAAGTTCTGTAAAGGCAGAGCTGATAAGAAAAGCTGCTACTCTGTGCTTATCTTGGCCACACCCCTCTAGGAAGACTTTTTTTATTTTTGAAGTATTTAGTTGCACTGTCCACAGGCAGAGTCTTTAAGGGGGCCCAATTCATTTTTTTCAGACAGTCGGAAAATGTCTGCAGATTGAAGTTGGTGAGATTATGAGTTTGAATGTATTGATGTATTTGGACAGAAGAGGCACACCGGAGGACATAGGCTGTCAGGAGGTCGCTAAGGGGATCAGGTATAATTCCACTGTTTGATATTAGGTCGGGATGAGTTGCTAAGATCGAATCTAGTATAGTGCCAGAGAAGACGTCTTTACTGGGTTTGGTAGGAAAGTTTATCTGGAAGAAGTTAAAGAGATTAATTGTTTGCCTTGGAACTTGTTTGGAGATGGTGGCCCAGTTGATGTTTACATCGCCAGGGATGAATGTTTCCTTTCTGATGTTGGAAGAGAACCATGAGAGAATGCCTTCAAGGATGGGGATGTTATCACCAGGGGGAATGCAGATGGCAGCTATACATAAAGATTTATGTTTGTTAATTTTTAGGAAGAATACGGATAGTTCAGCAGGAGAGCATTTAGGAATGGGGGCAGTGAGAACAGGAGTAAATTATGGCTACCCCTCCTCCTTTCTTGTTAGATCTGTCATTGCATATGATTTGGTAGTTAGGGGGAAGAACTTCAGTACTTCTGATAAGAGGTTTGAGCCAGGTTTCTGAGACAGTTAACATGTCGGGATGGTTATGTGACAGACAGGCATGTAAGTTGGGTATTTTATTACAAATACTTTGGGTATTGATTGTAGCTAGGTGGATGGTTTTGGGGGAGGATGATTGTGGTCACGGAGAGGAGCAGATGTTGGTGGAGACAGTGGGACCAGGATTGAGATGGATGTCACCAGAAACAGAAGAGAGAGACTAGATGTAAAAGATAGGTGATCAGGCTCAATGGGGAGGGTAAGTTAGGAGTGTAGTTGAGGAAAGGTCTACTATTGCCAGTGAAGTGGGTTAGCAGAGAGTGGTACTGGAGGGAGCTTAAATTTATAGAAGAGAGTTGTATTTAGAGGGTATAGTTCATGGGATATGGAGGTGAAGGAATGAGGGGCAATTGCTTGAGAGGAAGAAGTTGTATGTGCTGGTAAACAGTGTGAAAAGCCAGGGAGGATAGTAAGGTAGAGAAAGGGGCAAAGGAGGGATATGATGAAGGCTGAAGTGAGAAAACAGGTGGGGAGATACAGTGAGGGGACATAGGCTTCTTGGCTGGACCTGTTGATAAGGTAGAATGAGAGATGTGTAGAAGTAAATGTGACTGAACCACTGTAAACTGTTCTCGACCTTTTCTGTAATTGAGGTTGTTCTTATTTCTAATCTAAAATCGCATTTCTTCACCTGTGAACATTCCAACCACCCTTCTGAGGCACTTCATCTCCATCACCTCAAGCTTCCTCAACTGCACTGACTTCAGTGTCCATATTTAGTGCTATAAATAAGCACTGGTTGCACCAAGGTTTTGTAAACTTTACTTTTCAGCTTCTTTGGCATTCTACTGTCACACACCACTCCTGACAGTCTGGGCCAGTTGGCTTCAGCACCCCTGATTTTAGCTCTGATGACCTCATTCAGACTTCCCTTCTTCTTAACCACCCCTCAAGCATATTAACTACCATCAGAGATACAAAGAAAGAGTTAGACAAAACAATGGATGGAATGTAAGCATAACTACACTCATCCCACAAGAAAGAAAACTACAATTATGAAGGCAAACTAGGGTCAAATAAAAGCATGGCATTCAATTAGGATTCAATGTGCAGATGCTGACTTTTAGAGAGAAAATAGAACAGATACAAGGTACTGTTCACTTTTACGAGGTACTACAAATTAGGATGGATGGTTCCACAGTGTGCATTGTAATAGCGACGCTAAAGTTTCCTAGGCATAATCACTTTGCAGCAGCCCTCTACTTACTCCTATGTCATTGTGGCTGTAACCCTTCAATAATATGTCCCTTCAATAATATGTCCCTCTTCAGCAGCAATCTCCCACTCTCATATCACACACTAGCATAAGCTGTCACCTTCTTGGACAGCATCTCCTACACCACAATAAGTACACTACATTTTTAAAATTAATTAATTGTTTACCAGGAAAGTCCAACTGAGCATGGGTCCCATTTTCAGAGAAGGCCTGGAGAAAAAAGCTCTGCAACGATTAGCACAGCAAATACAGTAAATACTATATGCATTTTAATAAAGTATAGTACAGAGTCAAAAAGTTAATAAGGTACAGTTTTAAGACTGATACAGGAGCAAAAAGTAAATATACTACACAATAACATTTGATACCATCTACTGCAGCAGTAATGCAGTTACTATGACAGCTCACCTCCAGCATTTCAATACATTTTACACCTCATTATACCTTCAAAGTTGAGTTATCAACACTCCTACTACAAAAACAAACAGAACAACTACTAATAATGCTAGTTATCACACAAATGTTGAGTGTACTTACTTTCTCAAAGTTGTGCATGTTTCCCTGAAAGATCTTTACACATCTTTCCTTAGGTGCAAATGGCCTTACATCCCATACTCGAACTGAAAAAGAAGAAGACAATTTTTACATTAGCAAATATCAAACACACTTACTATGCAAGTAGAAAGTACGACACTGGTTGCAACTATCGAAAAACTGAACCTAAACATTCAGTGAGTTCTTTTTCCTAACTGAGAAGCTTGGTTAAGTTTAGTAAATTAACAGGTGTGCATATTACTGAATAGGACACTTGCTCTAAACTCTTTGCATCCAATGTGGTGATACAAGTTGCATGAGAGGCTGCCCAACAAAATCTTTGTCTGGCCTTCCACAGCAAAGTACTTGCTCCCCAGGTATAGGATGAGAGAGGTCAAACAGCAAAAACACACAAAAGGTTTCACAAGGGTCATTTCCAAGGGTCATTATAAGACATTTCTCAATGTCAATTTCTTCACCACAATCCCTCTTAAATTCTAGCAACAACATACTGTTATCAATATATGCAGACATTTAATTCATGGAAATGACAAGTTAAAAAAAATCTCTATTTGGTCTTTTTTGAAAGACATATGGTGGTCAGCTTATAGTTACAACTTGCAGCCTCTATCTTAACTATTATCTGTCTGAGGCAGTAGATACTTAGCAAGTGCCTAATACCAGTTCAAAACCGCCAGTTCTTCAAGCAAGCAACATACCTGTACATTACAATGTTACAAGCATTTCTGTTATGGTTCATTACGAACAAAAAATGCTGTATCGCTAATTTGCACACACAGGATATCTGTAATTTCTCTAAGCTGACTGCATCTTGAACCATGGCTGAAAAAGGTCAAAAGGTGTTTGGCTCCCTCCCAGTTGTTTAACTATTGTTTTTAATTTGTTAAATGGGTCAATGAACAGGTCTGCCATAAACCAAAAAGGTCAGGATAAATGCAATATAAAAAGAAGTCATGTACTCACCATAATGTTCCATGCGAGTAGTTCATCTCACCTTCATTCTCACTGATGGGTTCGGAGCCGATCCTCGACTCCAACTTGGCCAGATGCTAAAGCTTGAAGTCTTCAAACAACTCGTGGCCTACTCCCTATCTCATGATGCAATAGTGCCTCTCTCAGATCTTGTTTGCCCAATCATACTGATAACCAAGCTATATATGCATTGAAATAAGACCATCGTAGATAAGGACAAAGTATCACTAAGACTTGTTTGACCTTCCAGGCCCTCAAGACTTTAAGGGTAGGGGGTTGGTGGGTGGGACGCAAGAATGAAGGTGAGATGAACAAACTCACATGGAACGTTATGGTGAGTAAATAACTTCTTTATGTGAAGTTGTTCTATCTCGCCTTCATTCGCACTGATGGGTCAGCGTCCCAAGCACCATCTCCTTGGGTGGCTCATGGAAGCATATTCCACAGAACCATAGAACTAAAGGAGGCCCTGTCCCTGGAGGTCTTATCCAATTTGTAATGAATGATAAAGGTATGAGGGTGAGGACCATGTGGCTGCTGAACAAATGGTATCTATAGGCAGCTGTGCCAGAAAGGCTAAAGATGTGGAAACTGCCCTGGTTGAGTGAGCCTTGAATTTATGATTTGATGTCATTTGCACAGAGTTGTACGTGAAAAAAATATTTTGACAAAGTGGTTTTAACCACCGGAGTACCCTTCTTTGAATCTGAAAAGGAGACAAAAAGTTGATCCGACTTTCTGAAGTCCTTAGTCCTGTCTAAATAGAATCAAAGTTGCCTATGGACATTGAGTTTGTGCAACATGTGTTCCATTTTGTTTGTATATTTGGGAAAAACACACAGATAATTCCATAGTTTGGTTGAGATTTGTTTCAGAACAAACCTTAGGTAGGAATGAAGGACTTGTTCTCAGTGTTACTCTATCATTATGAAAAATCAAGTATAGGGCTTTGATGGACAAGGCATGTAGTTCCGAAATTCTTCGAGCGGAAGTAATAGCTACTAGGGAAATGGTCTTCCATGATACATATTTCAAATCACAGTGATGCAGGTTTAAAGGGGGTGTAAAATGATCCGTGAGAGCACAAAATTGAGATTCCATGGAGCAGATGGGGTTCTAATAGGTGGTCTGAAGTGAATAGTACCCTTAAGAAATGCTTTAGAAAGTCTGTGTGACATGACGGGAGTCTGTTGATCACCAATATGAAAATTAGAGATTGCTGCCAATTGAACTCTAAGGGTTGCTGCAGCCGCTCCTTCATGAAACAGTTTAGTCAGAAACTCTAGAATGGAAGAGATCAAAGCCAAATATGGGTCAACACTATTACTTGACGCCCATATGGAAAATCTTTTCCTCTTGCTAAGGTATAGTTTCCTAGTAGAAGATTTATGAGATGAAATTAGGATGTTCTGTGCTGCAGGTGATAAATTGTGGAACCTGGCTATTTGTGGAACTGGAGCAGCCAAGCTGTCAATTTTAGTGTAAGAATTGCAGGATGAAGAACCCCTGATGAATGCATCAGATCTGGAACTGGATCCGTAATCCACGGCTCTTCCAGTAGATGAGGCTGCAGAAAGGGGAACCAATTTGATGGGGCCATTAAGGGGCTATTAAAATAATGATCCTTCCCAGAGTGCTGGCTTTCTGTAAGAATTTGGGTATCAGAGGAAACGGGGGAAAGGAATAAATAAGTCCCGGGGGCCAACTGTGTACAAGTGCATCCCTTGGGGCATCTCCCGAGTTGGGGATCAGGGCAAAATAGTTGCTGCATTTGGTGTTGGTGGGGGTTGCAAAGAGGTCGCAGCAAGGCTGGCCCCATCTGTAGAAGATCTTTTCCGTTACTTCTTCTTTCAACCACTCGCGAGGAGACAGTATTACTCTGCTTAACTTGCCCGCTATCACATTGGACCTCCCCAGAATGTGCGTTGCCATCAGAAAGCGCTGGGTGGATATTGCCCACTGCTATACTCTCAAGGCCTCTCGACATAAGGGGTATGATCTGGTTCTTCCCTGCTTATGTACCAGACAACTGAAATGTTGTCCGTCTGTACTGCAATAGTCCCTAGAGGTAGAAAGTTTTGAAAGGACTGTAACATTAGAAGTATTGCTCTCATCTCTAGGACACTGATATGCAGATGAGCCTCGTGATTCTCCCATGTGTCTTGGGCTGTCCTTTCCTGAAAATGCCCCTCCACCCTATCAGGGAGGCGTCCGTGGTGACAGTGGCAACTGGGGTTGGAAGAACAAAGGGACGTCCTATTGTCACTTGAGGAGAGGTCAGCCACCAAAGATCATCCCTCTTGCATGACTTTGTTATTATAATGTGGTGAGACACTGGTAGTTCCTGATAAGACCATTGTGTGAAAATCAGCCATTGCAGTATCTGCATGTGCATTCGGCCTAATGGAATGGTAATGATGGCTGCAGCCATGGTCCCTAGTAATTTTGAGCACTACTGAAAATGGGGCTCTCCACTCTTTCCATTGGAAGTTTTAAGGTCATGGAAACTGTGTGGAAATCTGCTCCTATAAAGACGGTACGTCTTGATGGCTGTAAAGTAGATTTGTCCAGATTTACAGTAATCCCCAGTCAACTGCAAAGAGCTAAGGTTGTCTGTCTTGCTTGGATGAGTTGATGTTTGGTGGTGGCGGTGAAAAGCCAGTCGTCTAAACATGGAAACACCTGGAATCCTAACTGTCTCAGGTGACCCGTGACTACTGACATGCATTTGGTGAACACTCTGGGGGCTGTAGTGAGACCAAAGGGCAGAGCTCGAAACTGAAAATTACTGGATCCCAGCTGAAAGTGCAGATAATCCCTGGATGGTCTGGCCATCTTTATATGGTAGTACGCATCCTGGAGATCTATTGAGCACATCCAATCATCTTTTCCTAGAAAAGGAAGTATAGACTGTAGCATGTCCATCTGAAACTTTGTTTTTTTGACAGATTTGTTCAGTCTGCCAAGATCCAAAATTGGTCTCCAGTCCCGTTTTCTTTGGAACTAAAAAGAACTTTGAGTAAGTTCCAGATCCTCTCTGATCAGCTGGGACTGGTTGGATGACTCTTTTTTTCTAGCAACCTTGTAATCTCTATGATTCCCTGTTCCCTGTGATTGGGTGGAACGTCTGGGATTTTTTTCACATGGGGTGGAGGGGTACTAAAGGGAATGGTGTCCTCTGGATATTATGCTTTGTACACAACGATCTTTTGTGATTTTTAGCCAGGTGTCTGGGTACAAAGATGAGCATCCCCCGAATGCCTCCAGAGACAGACAGACGGGCCTCCTTTCAGGAGCACTGGTAGGGCTTGCCAAAAAACTGATCCCTGTTACCCTGATTTTGTGGGCCCCCTCTGCCACGTGGACAGCATCTCCCATTATTGCCCCCTCCTCTGCCTCTAGAGGGGGGTTTCACCACGTGTGTCAAAGAAAGCTCCTTGGGCTTTGCAAAACCACATTTTCCCACTCTTCCGACCTTTAGGATAAGGTCTGGTAGGGGTGGAAAAATGGACTCCTATGGCAGACACAGTCTTTCCATCTTGCTCACACCTGGCAAGCGTTTTCTTCACTTTCGGTCCAAACAGTGATGAACCATCAAAGAGGATGTTTACAAAGAATGATTTGTAGGGCTCCGCAAAGGAACATAAGTGCATCCAGGAGTGTCTCCTAAGAGCAATTCCTGTACCTGCTGCCTTATTCATTCCACCAGCTGCATATGAAATCAGACACATGTAAGAGTTTATAAGGGAATTTAGGGTAGCAAGCTGGGAAGTTACCTTGTCTGAGACCCCTGCAGCTACCGTACCCTGTAGAGTATCTCCCAACTCCTTAAGGAGATCTCTGTGTAGTTTGGTAAAATGTGTGAGATAATTCAGGGATCGAAGAGTAAAGGCCACTGAACTAAACATGCACTTTCCGTATCTGTCCATGATCCTAGAATCTCTATTAGGAGGATGAACAGATGTGGAGGTCTCCGATAACTCCTTTTTGGTGGCCGCTGCCACCACCATAGCATCAATGGGTACGCCTTTGGTAAGGAAAGCCTTGTCCTGTAGTGACGTTATAAATTTGTTAGGCCTTTGAGGGACTGGTTCTATGGTATCTGGGGGACTCCCATGCCTTTCGAGAGAAAAGGTCCATCAACTCATCAAAAGGCGGAGTCACCCAAGAGGTGGAGAATTGAGACCCGAAAGCCTTCAGGAGTACTGACTTATCAATAGGGTTAAGGGGATTCCAGCCACCCCTCTGTTTTAGGATTTCTAAGATATCACCAAAAGAGATATCTTCAGAGGGGGACCATGGGGACCCTTCTGACTCATTTAAGTCAGTATCTGACATGATAGATTCCTGTGGGGAATCCAAATGGTTCCTCTTGCAAATTCTCTTCCTGGGAACCTCCTCAGAGGGAGCTTCTGGGGAGGTCCTGGAAGAACAGTGCTCACCCGAAGGGGGGACCTGAGACTCTGGGTCTCTACGCTTTTGAAAGATCAGTGAAGCAGAGGCAGACACAGGTTTAGGGGAGGTGAATGCTGGTACTGATGATGTGGGTGCCTGAGGGGACAACACTCTCCTAATAGTATCGAAAGCCCCACGGCTCCGATCCGAAGAGACGGCCTGGATCAATAGAAACAGGCAGTCTCTGCGGGGCTGAAGCCGTGGGGTCCAAGCCTGATGTAGGTGGCGAGCTCCCCTGAGCAGAGGCACCGAGATGCAGAGTCGGCACTGAAAGATCGGTACTACTATCCTCTCCGGACCCGACCAGTGAGGTCGGCGTCTAGCCTCTAAGGTAGGTACCGAAGTGGTCAGAGTAGTCAGAATCGAAAGCCCCCAGGGGTCGACTCCGGCTGTTCCACAATCATCAGTTCCAAATACTCCAGCTTTGAAACTTTGGGTCAAATCAGAGGAGGAACTGAAGAAACGGGTTGGGTCTGAGTCGGTTCCGAAGCCCTAAGGGTCAAACCTGACAGAATTTTTGCTAGCGCCTGTGACTGCAAAAGTCTCTGCACCACTTGATCCACATCCTTATACAACAGTCTTGAGGACCGAGAAGGAACAGTAAAAGCTCCAAGGAAAAAATGTTTGAGCTCTGCAATCAAATATAAATGTATAACACACAGCATATAGTCTATAACAACAACAGTAATCTATATATATAAAAATAGCCCCAATAAAAGAGGGTCTAAGACTAAACTACAATAACTGCTATTGTAACTAGGAAACACACAAAGCTATTAAAGAACAACAATTACACAACCCTAACAAAACCACAGGGCTGAATAAAATACAAGTTCATCTAACAGTAGTAATAGAACTACTAATGCCCTAATAAACAAACGGGCTTACTGGTTAAACTAGACAGGATAGGGAGCAAAGTTATTTTTATTAGCTAGTCTCAATATATATATATATATATATATATATATATATATATATATATATATACATATATATACATATATATATATATATATATATATAATACATATATATGGATACATAGATATACACACTATATATATATATATATATATAATATATATATATATATATATATATATATATATGTATATAAATAGGCGTAGAAATAAACAGCTTCAAAAAACAGAGAAAAAGCACTCTAAACTAATTATAACTATCAAAAAGACAGTGTCTCAAGTATCTAAGTCTAATCTAATAACTAATCACTAAGAAAATTTTTTATATAGAAAAATATCAAAAATGTTTTCACAATACTGACCAGAGCTGTTCGATGAACACCCAATCTGCTGCAGTGGCAAACGAGATCTGAGGGAGGCACTATTGCATCATGGGATATGGAGTAGGCCATGAGCTGTTTGAAGACCTCGAGCTTTAGCATCTGGCCGAGTTGGAGCCGAGGATCGGCTCCGAACCCATCAGTGAGAATGAAGGCGAGATAGAACAAAGTACAAAGTGTAGATGTTCGAGTGTATACACTGCTGCAGTCATTACGCTTGGGTTATCCTACTGTCAGGCGGTTCCCCAGTCAGCCTGAGTTCCAAAGTCTTGGTCCGGCGTCGGTTGCTGCTACCTCCTCCCTGACGTCAGTGCGACAGGGGTATATAAGATGCAGCCGATGCCTTTTCTTCAGTTTTTCTTGCCCCAGATGTCAGGTGCCTCTAAATAGGTAGGCAATTCCAATTGCTAATAAAACATACATAAGAAAAGCAAAAAAAACTTACAGCTACCGGCAAATACTCCCCATAGGTAGTAAGGGTAGAAGACATAGGTACGTAACAGCCAGTAAGAGGGGAAGGAGGGAGGGTAACCTGGACTGCAGCAGTGTATACACTCGAACATCTACATTTATGGTAGGTACAAAAAGTACAGTTTTGTACCTACCATAAATGTAGATGTTCGAGTGCTAATACAGCTGCAGTCATAACAGATGTGTTCTCCTGCCATCAGGCGGGTCCTCGGTCGGCCGAATTCCAAAGTCTAGGTCCGGCGTCGGTTGTCGTCGCTTCTTCCCTGACGTCAGTGCGACAGGGGTATAAAAGAACCAGCCAACGCCATTTTCTTCAGTTTTTCTTGCCCCAGATGTCAGGTGCCCCCAGAAGGAAGGCAAAACATAAATTTATGTAGTAAAGCAAATGCAATATAATCAAAAAACAGTAGTTGCAAGCAAATACACCATAAAAGAATACCCCAATGAGGTTGTATGAGGAGGTGCTAGCCATAAGGCCTGTCCCAAGAGGGGAAGGAGGGAGGGAAACCTGGACTGCAGCTGTATTAGCACTCAAACATCTACATTTATGCTAGGTACAAAACTGTACTATGTTCATCGTGCATACAGCTGCAGTCATAACAGATGGGTAGAATCCCAAAGCTAATAAAGGGGTGGTAGGCACTAAGTGGAACTAGGTGGAGCCAGGATGCCCTGCAAGACTGCAGTGGCAAAGCCCGCTCTAGTTTTGGAGTATAAAGGTAGGTGATAGTGCTTGCAGAAAGTATGTACAGAACTCCAAGTGGCTACTTCCAAAATATCTTTGGTAGGAACCCCCCTGAGGAAAGCTGCAGAGGTAGCTGTGGCCCTTGTGGAGTGAGATCTGATGCCTGTAGGTACAGATTTACCATGAAAAGAGTAACAAAAGCGTATGCAGTGGGCTATCCATTTTGAGATTGTCTGTTTGGAAATAGGCTTCCCTTGAGCACCTGTAGCATAGGACACAAAGAGTTGCTCTGATTTTCTGAAAGGCTTTGTCCTGTCCAAATAATAACGGAGCTGTCTGTGAATGTCCAAGGAATGTAGTAGCCTCTCCCCTTTGTTTTGTGGATTAGGGTAAAACGTAGGTAAGTGGATAGCTTGATTCAGGGCTACCCTGGATACTACCTTTGGCATAAATGAAGGATTGGTTCGTAAGGAAACTCTGTCCTGATGGAAAATGATGAAAGGCTGCACAGCCATGAGGGCTTGTAGTTCCGAAACCCTGAATGCTGAGGTGATAGCTAGAAGGAAGGCTGTTTTCCATGACAAATATTGCAGATCTGTTGAAGCAGCTGGCTCAAAAGGAGGCAGGGTTAGTTTTTCTAGAATGAAATTGAGGTCCCAAGCCGGTACTGGTTGCTTCCTTGGGGGTTTTATATTCTTAGCCCCTCTGAGGAACTGTCTTAAGAGAGGGTGAGAGAATAAAGGAGGATCAGTGTTGTACTCTGCAGAAATGGCTGAGGCATGGATTTTGATGGAGGAGAATGAAAGTCCACTGCTTAGCAGCTCGGCTAGGTACTGTAGTATTTGAGGTAAATTCAGTATTCCAGGATTCTGACCCTTTTTCTGATTCCAGACACAAAACCGTTTCCATTTTGCAGAGTAGGCTTTTCTAGTAGAAGGCCTTCTGGCCTCTAAAATGACATCCTGCACCTCCTTGGAGAGTAGGGTCTGCTGTGAATTTAAGGAATCCTCCATGCAGCTAGATTGAGTGTTTTCAGCTGACTGTGAAGAGTTTTGAAGTAGTGCTGAGTCAGTAGAAGAGGCATTAGAGGCAGGATCCATGGTGGGGAATGCGTCAGGCTCCTCAGGAGTGGGTACCAGTGTTGTCTTGGCCAGTCTGGAGCAATGAGAATCATCTTTGGTCTGTCTGCTCTGGCTTTTAATAGAACTTTGGCCAGCAGTGGGAGAGGAGGAAAGGCATAAACCGTCATTGTTGTCCAACTGAAAGAGAGTGCGTCCACATTCCAGGCCTGTGGATGAAAGGTCCTTGAGCAGAATTTTGTCAATTGGTAATTTCTGTGGGTGGCAAAGAGATCTATGTCTGGCCTTCCCCATGCTTGAATTATCATTGTAAAAACTTGAGGATGCAACTTCCATTCATGTGGATCTGTCATATTTCTGCTCAGGTTGTCTGCCAGTGTGTTTTCCTTCCCTGGCAGGAATTGTGCTTGAAGTTGGATTTGCAATTCCAGAGCCGTGTTCCAAAGGGACATGGCTAGTCTGCACAGGGGGTATGAATCAGTTCCTCCCTGTTTGTTTATGTACCACATCACTGTGGTGTTGTCTGTTCTTATCAATAGCTGCCCTGGATGCAGTAGGTCTTTGAAAGCCATAATAGCATTTATTACTGCTAGCATTTCCTTTTGATTGATGTGTAGGTGCTTCTCTTTTTGTGACCATTTGCCCTGAATGCACCGATCTGTCATGTGCGCCCCCCAGGCGTAGTCCGAGGCGTCTGTTGTGATGACTTGATTTGCTTGAGGCTTGCAGAATGGGAGACCTATGTTTCTTTGGCATGCTTGAGCCCACCACAGAAATTCCTTTTGAAGACATGGAATCAGTGGTATGATTGCTTCCAAACTGTGGCTGTGTTGAGACCATAAATCTTTAGGTACCATTGAAGTTTCCTCATATGCAGCTTTGCACATGGGATTAGTAGGATGCAAGATGCCATGAATCCCAGAGCCTGCAGGATTTTCCTTGCAGTCAGCCTGGTGAAGGTTGCCAGTTTTCTGAAGTATTGAGTTAATTGCCCTTGTTTCTCTGGCGTGAGGTAGGCCATCTGGGTGTTTGTATCCAAGCTGGCACCCAGGAAAATTATTGTTTGAGAGGGTATTAGTCTTGACTTCTTTTTGTTGACTGTGTATCCCAGAGATTTCAACAACATTATTACAAACGCCAGGTGTTTCAGAAGAGTGTGTTTGCTGTCCGCTTGGATCAGGCAGTCGTCCAGATATGGGCATATTTGTATCCCTTGAAGTCTGCAGAAGGCAATTACTGATGCCAGGCATTTCGTGAACACTCTGGGTGCAGTAGATAAGCCAAAGGGCAATGCAGAGAACTGATAATGGGATGAACCTGCAAGAAATCCGAGGTATCTTCTGCAATCTTGTCTGATTGGGACATGCAGGTATGCCTCCTTGAGGTCCAATGTCACCAGCCAAGACTCCTTGCCCAGCATGGGAAGAAGCTGCTGTAATGTGAGCATCTTGAACTTTGGTACGAGTAAATATGTGTTTTGGATGGATAGGTCCAAAATAGGTCTCCAATTTTTGCCCTTTCTTGGTACCAGGAATAGTCTGGAATAAAAACCTTGACCCTGTTCTTGTGCAGGTACCTCTTGAATAGCTTTCATGTCCATGAGATCTGAAATTTGTTTTTGTGCCTCTGCCCTTTGATTGTGTGGCAGGTTTGGCATGCCTCTCATTTTTGGAAGGGTGTGAAAGTGGAATTTGTAGCCTCTGTCTATAATGTCCAGGATCCATTTGTCTTTTGTGACAATATGCCAATTTTTCAAAAATAATGCCAGTTTTCCACCTAAAGGTGCTGCCATTTGAGCCTTGCTTGGCATGCAAAGGGGAAAGTCATTGGGTCTGCTTTCTGAATGGCTGTGAACTATCCTCACCCCCTCTTGGTGTAGATGTTTGCCATTGTCTGCCTCTAAATGATCCTTGAGATTGCCCTCTACCTCTCGGGCGCCTGTATCTACCTCTTTGAGGTCTGTCCGTGGCTGGAAAGGACCAATTTTTTGAAGGCCAATTTCTACTGAAACGTGGCGGTTGTACCTACAGGAAATCTTTCACTGTTTGCATTGATTTTGCATTTTCCTCCATTTTCTTTAATACCTCCTCAGCTTTAACACCAAACAATACATCCTTTTGAAGAGGTGCATCTAGTAATTTAGCTTTGACATGATCTGGTAAGGTTTGCTCTTTGAGCCAAGCATGTCTACGTATGACTGATCCTGTAACAGCAGCTCTACAAGAGGCCTCTAAAGCATCAAAACCACATTGCAAGGTATGTTTACCCACTTGCTCTGCACTATGCAACAAATCCTGCAACTCCTTCAAGTCTGGTTGTTCAGGTTGTGACATTTTGCTTTTCAACTGAGATAACAAAAACTGTTGATACTTTAACATATGGAACTGACAAGTTTAATGCCCTCATGGTTAAAGTGGCCGAGGTGTATACCTTTTTCCCCCACCTTTCTAAAGCTGTGGAATCTCTCTCTGAAGGTAATGGATTTTTGGCAGTGGAGGCCTTAATTCCCTTGGGACCCTGTGAAATAGTTTCTGGGTCAGCCGCATGGCTTTTGTATAGGAATTGGTGTGAATCAGGAACCCGGTAATACCGGTCAGGCTTGACTGGAGCTGGAGGTAAAGAATCTGGGTTAAGGCTGGCCTCTGAATACACATCATCTAGTATGTCTAAGACAGGAGGTATAGCCAGAGGCCTGTGCTGAGGGAGCAAGAGGAAATCCCTGAGCCTTTTCTTGGAGTCTGAGTTACTCTTGGCCTTCCCAGTGGAAGTGCTCCCTTAAGGTATGCAAGGTTTCCCCAAAAGAGTAATCCTCAGGGGGGGAGACAGAGGGAATGGACTCCTCTGCATCAGAATCTTCGAAAGGGGAGTAAGAATGTTCCTGGTCCTCAGAATGCTCTGAAGTAATGGAGGCCTGGTCCGAGGAAAGGTATTCTTCCTCCACTCTGAGCCTTTTGTCCAGGGGGGGTTGAAAACCCCTGATAAGAGTAATCAAATCCTCAGCCATTTTGAGCATCTGCTTTTTAGGCATGGGGCCCTGAGAGGGGCCCTGTGGAGCTTGTCTTTTAGAATGCATGGCTGCTTTAGATTTAGTGTAAGCCTTAATGGAAAAAGAAGAAGAAGGCCTGAAGACACCTTGAGAAGTGGCAGGCCTGTCTGAACTCTGAGTTTCCCCGCCAAGAGTGACTTCGGTATCTGTAGTCAGGGTGTGGGCCGAAGAGACTGCGACCTCGGGCACAGAAGACACCGCTAATGAAGTGTCATCGGTAGTCAGGGGCTGCGTAGGCGCCTCGCTGAGAACCGGAGCACTTGTAGTCGGCTTTAGCGTGATGTCGGTAGAAGTCACGGACCTCGTATGTCGGTCCTTATCTTTACGACGTTTACTCAAAAATGGAGTCCGAGTATCCAACGACATTTTGTAATTAAACTTTTTGCCAAAATAGTGTTGGGCGAACTCCGCCCGACGCTTAATGTTGAATGTAGCACAAAAACGACAGGCTGAGACGTCATGGTCTGGGCCTAAGCAAGGTATACAGAGGGAATGGAAATCCTTATGCGGTATTTGCTTCCCACATGAAATGCAATTATTAACTTTGTCTGACATCGGTCTGAGGCAAGAAAAGTTTCCCCAACGGGGTACTTAGCTTTATAGAAGTCTTCGGTTGAGAAATATTCGTAATCTCAGGAGCTGGCCAACCGGCACTTGCGAACTGCTTCTGCTTCGGGCACCGCCAGGCAAGAAAGACTGAAGAAAATGGCATTGGCTGGTTCTTTTATACCCCTGTCGCACTGACGTCAGGGAAGAAGCGACGACAACCGACGCCGGACCTAGACTTTGGAATTCGGCCGACCGAGGACCCGCCTGACGGCAGGAGAACCCATCTGTTATGACTGCAGCTGTATGCACGATGAACATCTGTACTATGTTCATCGTGTTACACTGCTGCAGTCATTACACTTGGGTAGAATCCCAAAGCTGAGGTAGGGTGGCTGGTTCAATAAGGCATTAGGGGTGGCTATAAGGACCTGCAGCATTGCAGTGGCGAAGCCAGCTCTGGATTTAGAGTATAGAGGCAAATGGTAATGCTTGGTGAAGGTATGTACAGAACTCCAAGTTGCTGCTTCCAAAATACCCTTGGAAGGTACTCCCCTGAGGTAGGCAGTTGAAGTGGCTGTTGCCCTGGTGGAGTGAGATCTAATGCTGCTAGGTACAGGTTTTCCATGGTACGTGTAGCAGAAACGTATACAATGTCCTATCCATTTTGAAATAGTCTGTTTTGAAATGGCTTTTCCCTGTGCTCCTGCAGCATATACTACCAATAATTGCTCAGATTTTCTGAAAGCTTTGGTTTTGTCCAAGTAGAAGCGAAACTGCCTGTGAATGTACAAAGAGTGCAGTTCTCCCCTTTATTCTGTGGTTTAGGATAAAAAACTGGCAGGTGAATAGTTTGGTTTAGAGCCACACTGGATACGATACCACCTTTGGCATAAACATAGGGTTAGTTCTTAAAGACACCCTGTCCTGGTGGAAAATGAGGAAAGGTTCCACTGCCATTAGTGCCTGTAATTCTGAAACTCTTCGTGCTGATGTTATTGCCAGGAGCAGAGCAGTTTTCCAAGAGATATATTTTAATTCTGCTGTGTTAGCTGGCTCAAAAGGAGGTAAAGTTAGTTTTTCCAAAACAAAGTTGAGGTCCCAAGTTGGAGTAGGAGCTCTATGGCGCGGTCTTATGTTTTTAGCCCCTCTGAGGTACTGTTTTAACAGAGGATTAGAGAAAATTGGTGGATCCGTGTTGTAATGAGCAGAGATGGCAGAGGCGTGGATCTTGATGGACGAGAAGGAGAGGCCTTTGTCCAGCATCTCAGTTAAGTATTGTAGTATCTGAGGAATGTTTGGGACAAGAGGGTCAAGGCTGTGAGCTTGGTTCCAGGCACAGAATCTCTTCCATTTATCCGAATAGGCTTTCCTGGTACTAGGCCTTCTGGCCTCCAGAATGACATCCATAACACCTTTAGAGAGAGGCATTGCTTGCTTGACTATGGAATCTTCCATGCAGCTAGGTTTAAGGTCTTTAGCTGGCTGTGTAGTATTTGATTGTTGTGCTGAGTCAGCAGATGTGGAATACGAGGCAAAATCCAGGGTGGTTGTTGTGCTAAGCGCCTTAAGATTGGGTACCAGTGCTGGCATGGCCAGTCTGGTGCAATAAGAATCCTCTTTGGCTCTTCTTGCCTGGCTTTTATGAGTACCTTTGGCAGGAGAGGTAGTGGTGGGAAAGCGTATACTTGTAGGTTCTCCCAGCTGAATGAGAGGGCATCCACTTTCCATGCTTGTGGATGGTAACTCCTTGTGCAGAATTTCTGTAGCTGGCAGTTTATTGGGGATGCAAACAGATCTATGTCAGGCCTCCACCATTTCTGTGCTATCATTCTGAATATTTGCGGATCCAATTCCCATTCGTGGGGATCCATGATGTTTCTGCTTAAGTCGTCTGCCAGTGTGTTTTTCTCTCCTGGCAGGAATTGTGCTTGCAGATGAACTTGAAGGTTTATAGCTGTGTTCCACAAGGTCATGGCTTGTCTGCATAGGGGGTAGGAGTGAGTGCCCCTTGCTTGTTTATGTACCACATAACTGTGGTGTTGTCTGTCTTTAGCAGTAGTTGTCCTGGATGCAGCAAGTCCTTGAAAGCTATAAGGGCATTTTGTACAGCTAGCATCTCTTTTTGATTGATGTGAAGATGCCTTTGTTCTGTGGGCCACGTGCCCTGAATACATTTGCCTGCCATGTGTGCTCCCCAAGCGTAATCCGATGCATCTGTTGTCAGTGTTTGCCTGGCTGTGGGTTGTGTAAAAGGCTGTCCCTTGTTTAGGTGACGAGCTTGAGCCCACCACTGAAACTCCTATTGAAGGCAAGGGATTAGTGGTATAACTGCTTCCAAACTGTGACAGTGTTGAGACCATACATTCTTTAGGTACCATTGTAGTTTCCTCATATGCAGTCTGGCATATGGAATTAGTAGTATGCAGGATGCCATGTAACCCAAGGCCTGCAGAATTTTTCTTGCAGGGAGTTGGGTCTTTGTTGCCATCAATTGCCATCAATTGAAAGTATTGAGTCAGTTGTCCTTGCTGCTCTGGTGTGAGATAAGCCATCTGGGCCGTTGTGTTCAAGCTGGCACCCAGGAATATAATCTCTTGTGAGGGCACTAGTTTTGATTTCTTTTCATTTACTGTGTACCCCAGGCAACTTAATAACTTTTTTACAAACGCCAGATACTTTAGAAGAATGTCCTTGCTCTCTGCTTGAATCAGGCAGTCGTCCAGGTACGGATAAATTTGAATTCCTTTCCGTCTGCAAAATGCAATTACTGGTGCCAGGCACTTTGTGAAGACCCTGGGAGCAGTAGATACGCCAAAGGGCAGTGCAGAGAATTGGTAGTGCATTGAACCAGCTATGAATCTGAGGTATCTTCTGCAGTTTTGTTTGATAGGGACATGCAGGTATGCCTCCTTGAGGTCCAAAGTCACGAGCCAAGCTTTCTTGCCCAGCATGGGAAGAAGCTGCTGTAGTGTCAACATTCTGAATTTCAGAACATCCAGGTAAGTGTTTAGAGATGAAAGATCCAGAATGGGCCTCCAGGCTTTATCCTTTCTGGGTACCAGAAAAAGTCTTGAGTAAAATCCTTGTCCTTGCTCCTGTGATGGTACCTTTTGAATAGCTCTCATATCCATGAGTGCTGTAATTTGTTTTTGAGCCTCTGCCCATTGATTTGGTGGCAGATTTGGCATTCCTTTTAATCTTGGCAGAGTGTGAAAGTGGAACCTGTAACCTTGAAATACAATGTTGAGAACCCATTTGTCTTTGGTGATCATTTGCCAATTGTGGTAGAAGAGTGCCAGTTTTCCTCCCAAGGGAGCTGCCAAGCGGGATTTGTTTGGCAGCTGTAGTGGGAAGTCATTGGAGCTGCTTTTTATATGGTTGGGGCCTGTCTTCCCCTTCTTTCTGGCCTGATGCAACCCATTGTCGAGGCCTGTAAGTTCCTTGTGTTTGACCTCTACCTCTTGGACGTCTGTATCTTCCCCTTTGAGGTCTGTCTGTAATTGGAAAGGACCAATTCTTAGTTGGCCAGTTTCTGCTAAATCTAGGAGGCTGAACCTGTAAGAAATCCTTCACCGTTTGCATAGATTTTGCCTTATCCTCCATTTTCTTTAATACCTCTTCTGCCTTAACTCCAAATAACACATCCTGCTGCAAAAGTGCATCCAATAATTTTGCTGTAATATGATCTGGCAACGCATGTTCTTTTAAGCAAGATGTCTTCTAATGACAGACCCTGTAACTGCTGCTCTGCAGGAGGCCTCTAGAGTATCAAAACCACATTGCAAAGTATGCTTTCCCACTTGTTCAGCTGCATGCAGTAAATCCTGCATTTCTTTAAAATTAGGAGGATCTGATTCTGGAAGCATTTTTTGTTTTAACTGAGTCAGTAAAAATTGTTGACATTTTAGCATGTGAAACTGGCAATTTAAGGCTCTCATTGCTAAAGTTGCAGACGTATATACTTTCTTTCCCCATCTGTCTAATGCTCTGGAATCTCTGTCAGAGGGAACTGGGGCTGATGAGGCCTTAACTCCTTTGGGTCCCTGAGAAATAGTTTCAGGGTCAGCTACAGGGCTTTATCTGTCAGGTTTAACAGGGGCTGGAGGTAAGGAATCTGGATTTAAGCTGGATTAAGTATACACATCATCCACAATATCTAACACTGGCGGAATAGCAAGGGGTCTGTGTTGAGGTAATAAAAGGAAGTCTCTGAGCCTTTTCTTGGAGTCTGAGTAATCCTGGTCTTCCCAGTAGAAATGCTCCCTCATGGTATGTAGGGTTTCCCCAAACGAGTAGTCCTCAGGCGGTGAGGCTGATGGAATTGATTCCTCAGTATCAGAATCCTCATAAGGGGTAAAGAGTATCCTAGGGCTGAGGATGAATCAGAAGAGATGGATACCTGGTCGGATGAGTCATAGTCTGCATCCTGTCTAGGCCTTTTATCAGGAGGGGGATGGGACCCCCTGATCAGAGTGATTAGGTCTTTGGCCATTTTGAGCATTTGTTTCTTAGGCATGGAGGCCTACCCTGGAGAATGCTGTATTTGTTTCTTTGATTTTAAAGGAGGCTTAGACTTAGCTGAGGGTTTAATGCTTAACTGAGTAGGTCTGAAGACACCCTCTGAAGCTGTGGGTTGCTCAGCTACTCCGGAACCCTCTGAAAGATTAATCTCGGTAGGCTGAATAACTTGTGCGTCCGAAGGCCCAGCCATCTCCACGTGAGAGTCAGAGGCGGCCTGTGGTTCTACAGAAGCAGTCGTCAGGGGCTGCGAAGGTGCCTCACTGAAAACCGGAGAACCGGTGACTGGCCTAGAAGAGGCTCCGTTGTCAGTTTTGGGCCTCGGATGCCTATCCTTGTCTTTGTGCTTTTTGTGTATTCCAGTCGTCGGAAGTTCTGACGGCATGGTATAATTGAATTTTCTACCAAAATAATGTCGGGCAAAATCAAACCGACATTTAATAGTGCGCTTGTTAAACCTAGCACAAAACTGACAACCACTGACGTCGTGGTCTGGGCCTAGGCATGGGATACAATAGGAATGGAAATCCTTATGAGGTATTTGCTTCCCACAAGAAATACAGTTATTAACTTTTACTGACATTGGTCTGAGGCAAGAAAAAGTTTCCCCAACGGGGTACTTAGCTTTGTAGAAGACTTCGGTTCTGGATTCGGAATGAAAATCTCAGGAAACGGCCGACCTTCACTTGCGAACTGCTTTTGCTTCGGGCACCGTGCGGCAAGAAAGACTGAAGAAAATGGCGTCAGCTGCATCTTATATACCCCTGTCGCACTGACGTCAGGGAGAAGGCGACAGCAACCGACGCCGGACCAAGACTTTGGAACTCAGACCGACTGGGGAACTGCCTGATGGCAGGATAACCCAAGTGTAATGACTGCAGCAGTGTAACACGATGAACATCTTCACATTATAATGTTTCAGAGAAACTAATCAACCAGTAAGCTTGTGGGAGGTAGGAGGAAACTGAGTACATAAAGAGGACACATTGGCTTTTATTATATAGTTATCATAAAGCTATAATTAACATTTGCTTCAAGAAATCATCCAGTCACCAAGCAAAACACTGTACACCAAAAAGATCCCTTCAGTAGGTAACAGTGTAATGTACTATGCAGATGTAAGCATAACTGGGTCATGTGTACAAGTTACACCTTCAAGGTATACTACACTACAAACACCTTAGGAAATGAACTCCGGAACAATCTCTGAATTGGATGACTTGCTATCCCATATCACAATAACAGATAATGTGGCTGGGCAGGTTGCAGAGTTGAACTCATTTGTTATGTTAAAGTGAAAGTTTCTGACAAGCCATGACTGCAGTCAACTACAGGGGTCTAAGTCAGAAGACTGAAAAAACAAATATATGAAACTCAAAATAAATATCGACAATATTTTTAATGCAAGGGGCAAGCCCTCCTGCACCCCCCCCACCCCCCTGCTACTTACATATACCAACTCCAAGATCGCACAACACTAGAAAAAGGGAAAATTCCATTTTAGATATTTTGATTTTCAGTCTTTTGAGCTTTCAATCTTCTGAAGGGGATCCAACTACAGACAAAGTTTTCTGTTAAAAATATATACTTTCCATTGATGCCCACTAGTTGTCTTCAGTATCCTTGGAGTGGAACTGTGCAGGTGCAGGTCTTCCCATCTAACATACTACAGGTTACAATGAAAAAAAAAAGGCAGTACTAAGAGCTTTGTATCACAAGCAGCAAGGCAGGTACCACTACCACCCTGTACTCCCTATAATATATATAAAAAAAAATAAATAATACAAATATTCCAGTAAGATTTCCACCCTCCTGCATTATTTATTTATTTATGTATTCCATTTGTTAACCAGGTAGTGTCCGACTGGGCCAGAAGCCTGTTTTCAGCAGAGGTCCACGGGAAAAGCTCCACATGCAGTAAAAACAAGTTATGTACCTACCATAACGTTCCATGTTAGTTGTCTTCATCCTGCCTTCTTTCTTGCTGGTTGGGATCAGAGCAGATCCTCGGCTCCAACTCGGCCATCTTCTATAGCTCGAGAGCTGTTTACTGGCTCGAGGCTACTCCTTATCCCATGATGCCTAGCGATAGCTACCCAGATTTCATTTGAAATAGCTAACCCCAGACATAGCCAGAGAATAAACCTGTCCAAACAAATAGGTTGAGTATACCTGTTATACTCTCTAAGTCAGTAGAGGAAATAAACCAGAGAACACTCAGCCAGTGAAACCAGAACTCCTCTCGGTCCAATAGGACAGGGGGACGGAGGGTGGGACGCAAGAAAGAAGGCGAGATGAAGACAACTAACATGGAACGTTATGGTAGGTATATAACTTCTTTATGTTAAGTTGTCTATCTCGCCTTCGTTCTTGCTGGTTGGGACAGCATCCCTAGCACCTACAATCCTGGGCGGCTCATTGGAACAGACTCTTCAGAACGGAGGAACCAAAATCAGCTCTGCTCCTGGAGACCACATCTAGCTTGTAATGAGAAATAAAGGTATGAGGATTTGCCCACATAGCAGCTGCACAAATAGAATCCATGGGCAACCTAGACTGGAAGGCTACAGAGGTGGCCAAAGCCCTAGTAAAATGACCTTTCGGTTTGATAGGTAACTCTTTGTTCCTTAATTGATAGATGAAAGTAATAGTGTGAGACAACCACCTGGAAAAGGTCACCTTGGAAACTGGGAGACCTTGTTTGCCTAGAGCATAGGAAAGGAATAGTTGGTCCGACTTTCTTATTTCCTTAGTCATATGCAGGTAAAAACGTAATTGTCTATGAAAGTCCAATTGGTGTAATTTGTACTCTGCCTTGTTGGTGTGGTTAGGGAAAAACACAGGAAGGTCTATAGATTGGTTTAAATTATTTTCTGAGCAGACTTTCGGAAGAAAAGAAGGATTAGTCCTCAGAGCAACCCTGTCCTTATGAAAAAACAAGTATGGAGGACGGACACATACTGCCTGAAGTTCAGAGACGCGTCTGGCTGAAGTAATAACTACCAGAAAGAGTGTCTTCCAAGATAGAAACTTTTAATGGAGCAGGACGCTGCTGGTTCAAAAGGGGGCAGAGTTAAAGGAAGTTAGTACCAAATTAAGGTCCCAAGGAGGAGGGGGATCACTCACTGGAGGCCTAAGGAGAGTGGTCCCTCTCAAGAAAGCTTTACAGAGCTTATGAGACATAATGTTTGAATCTGATAAACCAACATGAAAGTTAGAAATGGCTGCTAATTGAACCCTGATTGTAGCCAAAGCGGACCCGGAATGAAAAAGTTGTGCTAGGAATTCCAGAATTTCGTGGACTGGGGCTGAAAAAGAATCTACGTTCCTAGCCTCTGCCCAACAAGAAAAACATTTCCACTTACTAGCATAAGTTTTTCTGGTTGTGGACTTGTGAGAGGAGACAATAATCTCACATACAGCCGGGGAAATGCTAGGAAGCCTGGCTAAGGTTGGAAGTGGAGCAACCAAGCTGTGAACTGGAGAGTTTGGAGGGATTGATGCAACCCGCCTGATTGATGAATCAGTAGATCTGGAAACAGGTCTAGAGTCCAGGGCTGATCGAGAAGGTAGTGGTGCAGGAATGGGAACCATATCTGTCGAGGCCAGTAGGGGGCAATGAGGATCATTTTGCAATCCAACGATATTGCTTTCTGTATGAGTTTCAGTATCAGGGGAAAAGGAGGAAAGGCATAAAGAAATCCCTGAGGCCAATCGTAGACTAGAGCGTCTCTGGGTGTGTGACCTGGAAGCGGAAGAAGGGAGAAGTAGTTGCATTTGCTGTTGAAGGGGGTGGCAAAAAGATCGCAGCAAGGCTGTCCCCATTTGCGGAAGATAAGATCTGCAACTTCCTGATTCACAGACCACTCGTGAGGCATGAGGATAGCTCTGCTGAGCCTGTCCGCTATGACGTTGGATCTCCCAGGGATGTGCATCGCAATCAGAAAATGTTCGGAGGAAATCGCCCACTGCCACAGTCTGAGTGCTTCTCAACACAGGGGGAAGGACCTGGTTCCACCCTGCTTGTTGATGTACCACACCATTGACATGTTGTCTGTTTGAATTGCAATGGTCCCAGAAGGAAGAGAGTCCTGGAGGGCTTGCAACTGTCCTGCCCTGATAATGCCCTCCCCCACCCTATCAGGGAGGCGTCTGTGGTCACTGTGGCTACTGGAGAGGGCTGAGTGAAGGGTCTGCCCTGAGTCACTAGTGGGGAGACCATCCACCAGGAACGGTGCTTTTTGCATGCTTCTGTAATCATGATCATGTGAGACATGGTCAGCTGTTGGAAAGACCACTGTGTGAACAGAAGCCACTGAAGGATCCTCATGTGAACGCGGGCCAGTGGGATTAGAAGAATGGCTACTGCCATGGAACCCAGAGTTTGAAGGACGAACCTGACCTGGATTCTTTTGCTCTGCATTAGAATTTGTACTTGTTGACGAATTGTAGACACCCTTTCTAGCGGTAGCCATGCAGACATGTTTCTTGTGTCCAAGTCTGCTCCTATGTAGGTGACAGACTGACAGGGCAACAAGGCAGATTTTTCGAAGTTTATTGTAATGCCTAGCTGGGAGCAGAGTGATTGTGTAGTCCCTGGCTTGTAGAAGTTGATGCCTGGTAGTAGCAGTGAGGAGCCAGTCGTCTAGATATGAAAACACCTGGAATCCTCGACGTCTCAAGTGAGCCGTGATCACTGCCATACATTTGATGAACACCCTGGGGGCTGTGGTGAGACCAAAGGGCAGAACTCTGAACTGGTAATGACTGGCTCCCAGCCATAATCGAAGAGATCTCCTGGAGCGCCTGTCCATCTTGATGTGGTAGCACACGTCCTGAAGATCTATCGAGCACATCCAATTGTCCTGACCCAGAAAGGGTAGAATGGACTGTAGTGTGACCATCCGAAACTTTGTTCTTTGTACAGACCTGTTTAGTCTGCTGAAATCCAGAATCGGTCTCCAGTCCCCTGTCTTTTTTGGTAACAAAAAAAACTTTGAGTAAGTTCCGGATCCGTGTTGGTCTGCTGGGACTTCCTGGATGACTCTTTCTAGCAGTTTTGAAACTTCTATTACTGCTTGGTCCTTCAGATTGGGTGGAACATCTGGAGAGGATTTCCTTGACGGTAAGGGGGGTTGACAGAAGGGAATTTTGTAACCTCCAAATAATGGACCGTACCCATTTGTCTTGTGTCAACTTTTGCCAGGCTTTTAGGTACAGTGAAAGTCTTCCCCTGACTGCCTCCAGAGGTGAGCAGCCGGGCAACCCTTCAGGGATGCTGAAAGGGCTTATCAGAGAAAGATTCTCTGTTGCCCTGGTTCTGCGGACCCCCTCTGCCACGAGGGCAGCGTCTGTTGTTATTGTTTCCCTCTCTGCCCCTGGAGGAAAAATCGCTACGTTTGTCAGGCAAGGCTCCCTGGGATTTTCGGAACCACATTTTGACACTCTTCTGACCTTTAGGGTGCAGTCCAGAAGGAGTGGAAAAATGGACTCCCACGGCAGACAGAGTCTTGCCTTCTTGCTCACACCTAGTCAAAGTGTCTTTCACCTGTGGTCCAAAGAGAAAAGAACCATCAAAGGGGGTGTTGGTGAATGATGCTCGAAAGGGTTCTGCAAAATTACACAGCCACATCCATGCATGCCTCCCAAGGGCCACACCCATACCTGTGGCTCTACTCGCACCATCGGCTGCACAGGAAATGAGCTTCATGGAGGAGTTAACTACAGAATTAAGCGTTGCCAGCTGGGAAGCTACTTTAGCTTGAGCCCACTCAGCTGATGGATCTTGAAGGGTATCTCCGAGCTCTTTAAGGAGATCCCTCTGAAGCCAGGTAAAATGACATAAGTAGTTCAGTGACCTCATAGAAAAGGTCGCTGAAGTGAACATTCGCTTCCCGTATCTGTCCATTGTCCTAGACTCCTTGTTAGGAGGATGGGCAGATGAGGTCTCCGCTAACTCTTTTTTGGTGGCTGCTGCTATCACCATGGCATCAACAGGAACACCTTTAGTAAGGAACTGCTTATCCTCGGGTGCTGTGATGAATTTGCCAGGTCTCCTCAGAGTTGGTTCCACTGTAGCCAGAGCTGACCAAGCCTTTCGAGCCACCAATGACATAAGTCGATCGAAAGCCGGAGAAACCCAGGAGGTGGAAGGTCGGGAACCGAACGCATCCAGAAATACAGACTCATCCTCGGTATGGGGCTAGGGGATTCCAGTTCCCCCTCTGCTTAAGCATTTCTAGGATGTCCGAGAAGGCAACATCTTCAAAGGGGGAGCTCGGGGACCCTTCCGAATCATCTAAGTCTGTATCAGAAGTGACAGACTCATAGGAGTCCATGTGTTTCCTCTTGCACTTCATCTATAGAGGGGGCTCCTCTGAATGATCAGGGGAGGCCTCGAAAGAAGAGGAAACGCCCAATGGGGTGCCCTGGAGTGCCAGTTACTTACGCTTAGGGTCTGGAGAAGGAGCAGAGGTTGGCACAGGCACTACATGGGAGGGAGCCGGTGGGGCCAATAGTGGAGCTGACTCAGTGGCCAGCACTCCTCATGACATCGAAGGCGTCCCTGCCACGATACAGAGAAAGCTCTAGTTCCGAGAAAACCGTAATCTTTCTCTGCACCGAGGGAGACGGCTCCGAGGCCGATGAAGGAGCAGAGTTCACCTGCGCCGAAGCTCCAAGAGGGAGAACGGGGTTGGACAAGGGTCCAATGCCAGTCGCCCCCTCGGAGCAGACGAGGGAACCCCGGCACCCAGATCCCTCGACGGACGGCACCACTGAGGGGATCGGAGCCGACGTCAGAACCGAAGGAGATAGAGTTATCGGAGCTGACGGTTCCACTACTCGAACCCCAACGAACTCCGGCTGCTGACGGTTCCACTACTCGAACCCCAACGAACTCCGGCTCTGAACTCATTGGAGTCGGAGGAGGAACATCGAGAGAAGTGGACGGAGCCCACACCTGTTGAGGAGGGCTGGACAACATCTTGGCAAGTGCCTGCGACTTTAGCAACCTACTGACCACTCTCTCCACATCGTGATCCGACAGCCTAGAGGATCGAGAGGAGTGAGAGGATCGGTGATCTCGTTCTGAAGCAACGGAGACAGAGGAGCCGAATGTACCGATTCTAGTGAAGGGGGAGTCAGCCTCTTGTGGCTCCGCGAAGGCTCCGAAGTTTCTGATGGAGACGATGGGGAGATAGTCTTATAGGTGCCAGCGGGAACCAAAGTAGAAGGTAGAGTCTGAACTGAGGACGGCTCCGAACTTGGACCCGACGGCTTGGTAGATTTAGAGGATTTCACAGGCTGACAGCTCTTGGCCAGTGAATCCTGGGGTTTTAAAAGACCCCTAAGAATAAGCTTATTCTTACACTCCTGCAGGACTCTTAGACTAAAGGCATGGCAGATAGAACAAGAGTCCTGCAGGTGCGCAGCGCCTAAACAATAGACACAAGAAGTGTGCCCATCTGTCAGAGACATTTGCTGACAGCATAAGTCACACTTCTTGAATCCAGACACTTTGGATTCCTTTGACATCCTGAAAGAAGGAAACAACAAATACAGTAACAGCTACCAAAAGCAAAATACAGTCTACACAAAAAACTCACTGTACTACAAAGACTATAGCTAAAGGTTTTTTTTTTTTTTTTTTTAAATAGGAAAGCCTCTAACTTAAACGGCTAGCCTATGAAAGAAAGGTAGAAGGAAAGCCTCTAACCTAAACGGCTAACCTGACAAGAAGAGGGTGGGGGAGAACTCTCTAAGTTAAACGAGTTCTCAAGGAAAAGAAGGGATACTACAACTAAATACTCGCTATCACAAAAAACAAGACTAATCGTTAACAATAAAACACTGAAAATAAAGAAATCTAGAGTAATAAAGTTATACAAAAAACTTTATACGAGCCTGAGCCAGAAAAATGACACCTTGCAGCTGAAGCGGCAAACGAGATCTGGGTAGCTATCACTAGGCATCATGGGATAAGGGCTAGCCTCGAGCCAGTAAACAGCTCTCAAGCTATAGAAGATGGCCGAGTCGGAGCCGATCCCAATCAGCAAGAACGAAGGCGAGGTAGACAACTTAACATCAAAACTTACAGCAATAATAATAATAATTTTACAATACAGCAATTAGTACAGAATGCAAACAATAGTGTAAACAGTATACAGAGTCAAGTGGAAGGACAAGCCATTGTTAAACTTCTACAGAAATACAAATTACAAAGACAGTGTGCACAATATAAATTCAGAGACAGTATGTACGTATAGCATCAGTAATAATGACAGGGCATTATTTACTATTCCAGATGTATGCACAGTATGAGTCAGCAGAAAGCTGGAGGGAGTATTTTAGTGGGCGAGAGTAGAGGATAAGGTAAGGTACAGGGAGGGAGGAAGGAAGAATTAGCCTGGTGAACAGCAGGAACAAATCCAGTGTTTGGCTAGGTAGTTCTTCAGGAGTTGTTTGAACCCGTGGTGGTGAGGATTTTGTGTGATGGGCTATAGAAGAGTATTCCATAATTTGGCAATTTTGTGGGAGTAAAGGGAGTCGCCATGGTAGCTGTGGGAGCGGAATACCTTTAACATTAGCTTGCTGGAGAATCCGAGGGACTGGGTATTATGAACATGTTAAAAAAATCCTGACATCTCTAAGAAGAAGTGAAGTGGTTTGTTACTGTATATCCTGAGGGTGGTAAAAACACATACAGAAGATTTTTGATTACTTTACCAGTGTGAATCAGTCACAAGTGGTGGCTTTAAACCATGAATTACATTACAGAACAAGCAGTAACACCATTGCTGAAACATGGCAATTCACAAAAGCAAATAAAACAAATTTATTTTGCATCTGGGCAAGTAGATACAAGTCTCCAAATTACAAATGTCATAATACTTTTACCAAGAAGGTGTCTACATAATACAGCGCAGCATCATCTAAAACAGTTTTCAGAACACAGCTTTAAACCTGCTGCAGTATTTCTTATACAAGATGTTTTAGTTATGTTTTGCCCATGAGTATTTCTTGCATCACTAGATAAGAATTCATGTTTGTTTCTAGTTGTTTTCTATACTGCATGACTGTTTGATATCTAGAAATGGTCTAAGCAGTAATATACCATGCAGTTTCATAGTACACTGCCTTTGTGTGTGCACTACAACCTTTGTGTAACTCACAATACTGTTTTAAATATACCTCTAACTACCACTCAGTCTCACTCTACACATGTACTAGTTTACCATACTCACAGGCACTCAAGATACTATTCTTACATCCAGTAGTAAAAAATTCCAAAGCCTGGAAACATCGGGGTAAAATGCAGAGTTTATTCCAAACAGGAAAAAAAAATGACCAAGCTTTTGGGATCAACCCTTCAACAATGTGTAAAAATAAAAAAAGATCAAATGCCTTCATTTAAATAGTAAATTCAAGCCATAAAATTAATCACATGACACATATTAAGCACTTTTCAGTTTAAAGACACATAGGTAAAATGCTACTGAAAGTCAGTATAGCCATTTAACAAAGACCTATCCACACAAGATGTTATTTCAAAGTTAACTGTCTTCTTTTTAAAATAGATTTAACGCTTACTGCTGTATTTAAACCTGGAAAACAATCATTTCTAAAAGTGTGATCCATGAATATTCACATACCTCTAACTCATTATTAAGACCCCCTTTTTCTTCTGTCTGATGTCAATCACTCTAAAGTTAAATGTGTGTACTTCCTTTCTCCCTCATATGCTTACCCAAAGCATTAGTTGCTACCTCTCTACGTATTTCAGATTCGTGTTCAGTAACTCTGTCCTTCAATCTTCTTGTGCATTTCCCTATGTAAAATGCTTGACACACCTTACAGCGTGCCATATACACGATGGCAGCAGTATTACAAGTTGCAAAACACCTAAAAGTAAAAGTATATTTCTTATTAGTGTTAGGATGTATGAATTCACAACATGTGTTTATATCTTCACAGCATATGCAACTATAACATGGAAATGTACCCTGTTTTCTACATATGTTTAACTTTTTATTGTTTTTAAAGTCCTTATAGCATAATCTTTGTTTCAAATTTGGACAGGTATGATATGAGAATATAGGGGCCTCTCCAACTACTCTATCTCAGGCATGTTTTTATGAATACCCCAATTATTTCTAATAATGTTCTTAATGCCCTCTGATCTACGATTATATGTCGTGACATAGCGTATGTTATTATTTTTACTATAATTATGACCATAATTAACTTGGCTAGTATTACTAGAAAAGGGGGTTTCGCTTTGCCTGTTCTTTCCATAATAACTTCATCTGCTGTACGTCTTAATAATGAGTTATTATAGCCACAGTGTTTATGTCTGTGGTCATTCTGTCCAGTTCCAATTTAAAGCTGGCTTCATCCGTGTTAAGTTGACTAGCTCTTAACATTTGTCCTTTGACTACACCCTTAAAAGTGTGTGTGGCATGCATACTATTTCTGTGGACATATTGAGTGGAGTGTATCTCCTTTCTATGTATCGAAGTATTAATGCCTCCACTACATTTAGTTAGACTAACATCCAGATAATTGACAGTATCCACAGAAAACTGAGCTGTAAATTTCAAAAAGTTAGTGGTTCTGTTTAAATACTCTGTATACACTTCAAGTTCAGCATAATTACCGGCCTACAGGAAAAATGTCATCCACAAAAACTTTAAAAAATAATACTTTGTCATAAAAAGGATGCAGTTTACTATAAACAAATTGTCCTTCCCAGCACGAAACAACAATATTGGCATATGTATTTGCCATTGGGGTGCCCATTGCTACCCCATTTTCCTGTATTTATGTGCATTCGTTAAACATAAACACATTAATAGTCAAAACCACTTCTGTCAATTCACAAATTGTTTCCACTTCTCTACCAACCACGCCACATATTCTACTTAGAAAGTCATACAGTGCTTCTAGACCATATTGTAGCAGTATCACAGTAAATAATTACTTAATGTCAAGAGTTACAAATAAAAATTCAACATTCTGATGTTCATTAAACCAGCAGTATAACTGTTGTAAAAAATCTTTCGTATCTTTAATAAAACTTAGAAATATATAAATAAAAATAAATAAATATAAATATAATTATATAAATTATAAATATAATTATATTATTATTATTTATATTTATATAAATATTTGTTTGTAAATAGTGAGAAATAGGTTCAGTGACCCAGCCAGAACCAGATACAATAGGACGCATGGGTGAATGGGTTAAACTTTTATGAATTTTCGGGAGACCATACAAAACAGGTGTAATAGGGCATGGAACTGTAAAATAAATTAAACATTTCAGTACTGATGTCATTATTAAGTTGCAGCTCAAAAATACACATATTAACTTTGCTTATACATTTAAATACTACTGCTGGAGGGACTTCAACAAAACTATCAAAGTCACTCAGAAATTCAAGCATAAGCATGTTATACATATCTCTATCAAAAATAACAATTGCACCACCTTTGTCCACCTGTTTAATGACATCATTGTTATTTTGTAATTTCTCAAGATCTTGAAACTCAGACAAGTAAAGGTTGTCTTTCTTTTTTCAATGTAATAGTTACATATGTCCCTTTCACATGTCCCCATAAATGCATTTAAAATGGGACAATTCACTGGTATAAACATACTAGTTTTTTTACATACCTGTGTAGATGTATCAGGCGCATCCTTAAATATAAATTTCAGACTCACGTTCCTTATAAACAATTTAAGATCAGTCAGCACCGTTACAAAGCTGTCCACAGTAGATGGAATGAAACCTACATCTTTATTCAGAAACTTTAACTCGGCTTTAGTTAATTGAAAAAAAGACAGGTTAACAACAGAAAATTCACTAAGTTCTTGTTGATGTGAGTCCTGCTGTGGGTCTCTAGTCCTCTGCTTCTCCACCTGTTGGACTGGTGACCTTGAGTCTGCTTCCTGTCCCTCGAATTGTCCCTCTCCTTCTCTCTGTTCTTTCATGTATTCCATACTGCCTGTTCCACTTTTTCTGGTAATATGATGGCACTTCTTCCCCTGCTGAAAATCCTCATTCTGCAGGGTTGTACCATTTGTATTAGTGGGGAGTGTGGACCTCACAGAAGCACTTGCTTCTAGTAGTAAATGTGTAGCATTGTTTGAGTCTACAGGTTGCAAATTCATATTAGTTGAATTTAACATTGTGCTCACTGACAAGTTCATCAGGAGAAAATTCATCTAATGAATCCATGGTCTGTTTCATCCTTCGCCGTTTATTATTATATCTATCTTGCAGTGTAAAAGGCATAGGGCGTTCCCTAAGGCAAGAAAAAATGTGCTGTTCGTGTTTCTTTGGATTTTTGGTTGCTTTGCTTTGGAACAGCCACAGGCATTGAGGCAGTTTTATCCTTGAACATGACACAGTCTATGGTGAATAACAGTGGTTGTTCTGTGAACCAAATGCTGCTAATTCAACATAACCCGATGATATCCTGTTTGGGGAACAAAGAGATGTCTTGACACCTGATGTGAATGAGGCTGCTGTTGGCTTAAAAGAAAAAATAACTGCCTTGGAACATAAGGTACAGTCATTTAAAAGATTACAGTGGCAACACTTACATTTTTTAACATACTTAGAATGTGGTGTTGTTCCACACAGCCTTTGGGTTTTAAAAGCGCCCTCATATTGAAATACGTACCCTGAGTTATTCAAAAAGTGTCAGGAGCTTAATTTGAGAATTGGGGCCGACTATATGAGATTAATGAATGAATATTTTTACAAAACTGAATGTGACTTACAGGAGATTATTCAAATTGAGAATGAACTACTTGAAACACCTTTAACAGATGAAGGTTCACTGCTACATAACAAAATGATTGAGAACTTAACAATATTTGAACAAAAGCCTATTGCCATTAAGAAACATAAATTGAACCGAGACATTGGAGATTTTAAAAACTGGCAAATGTTTTTCTTGGGCTAGGGAACACCCTATGCCTTTTACACAGGAAGGTAGATATAATCATAAACAGCGAAGGATTAAACAGACCATGGATTCACCAGATGTATTTTCACCTGATGAACTTGTCAGTGGGCATAATGTTAACTTAAATTCAACTAATAGGAATTTGCATCCTGCAGACTCAAACAATGCTACACATTTACTACCAGAAGCAAGTACTTCTGTGAGGTTCACACCACCATTAATACAAATTGTACAATTCTGCAGAATCAGGATTTTCAGCAGGGAAAGTCTCTAATTATCATCATATTACCAGAAAAAGTGGAACAGGCAGTATGGAATACGTCAAAGAACAGGGAGAAGGAGAGGGACAATTCGAGGAGCAGGAAGCAGACTCGAGGTCAGCAGTCCAACGGGTGGAGAAGCCGAGGACCGGAGACCCACAGCAGCACTCTCAGCAACAAATACTGAATGAATTTTCTGTTAACCTATCTTCAATTCAATTAACTGAAGCCGAGTTAAAGTTTCTGAATAAAGGTATAGGTTTCATTCCATCTAATGTGGACAGCGCTGACTGTTCTTAAATTGTTTATAAGGAATGTGAGTCTGAAATTTGTATTTAAGGATGCGCCTGACGCATCTAAACAGGTATGTAAAAAACTAGTATGTTTATACCAGTGAATTGTCCCATTTTAAATGCATTTATGGGGACATGTGAAAGGGACATATGTAACTATTACATTGAAAAAAAGAAAGACAACCTTTACTTGTCTGAGTTTCAAGCTCTTGAGAAATTACAAAATGACAATGATATCATTAAACAGGTGGACAAAGGTGGTGCAATTGTTATTTTTGATAGAGATATGTATAACATGCTTATGCTTGAATTTCTCAGTGACTTTGATAGTTTTGCTGAAGTCCCTCCAGCAAAAGTATTTAAATGTATAAGCAAAGTTAATGTGTATTTTTGAGCTACAACTTAATAATGACATCAGTACTGAAATATCTAATTATTTTACAGTTCCTTGCCCTATTACACCTATTTTGTATGGTCTCCCAAAAATTCATAAAAGTTTAACCCATCCACCCATGTGTCCTATTGCATCTGCTTCTGGTTGGGTCACTGAATCTATTTCTCGCTATTTACAAGCAAATATTTATATAAACTTAAAAGTTTTATTAAAGATACGAAAGATTTTTTACAACAGTTATACAGCTGGTTTAATGAACATAAGAATGTTGAATTTTTATTTGTAACTCTTGTCATTAAATCATTTACTGTGATACCTCTACAATATGATCTAGAAGCACTGCGAGACTTTCTAAGTACAATATGTGGCATGGTTGGTAGAGAAGTGGAAACGAAAAAACATAGCATGAACTCAGAACAGAAGCAAGGGCAGTTCATGGACATCCACTGGCAGCAAACTTAGATTAAGGAACAAACCCGAAATGTTGGATAATCACATAAAATCATTTATTTGCTAAAAATAAAAAATCAAGTTAGCGCTTTAATTTAAACCAGATGTTAAACTTCATCAGCGAAGTGGAAACAAGTGGTACTGACTAATAATGTGTTTATGTTTAACGAATGCACATAAATACAGAAAAATTGGGGAGCGATGGGCACCTCAATGGCAAATACATATGCCAATAATGTTGTTTCATGCTGGGAAGAGCAATTTGTTTATAGTGAACTGCATCCTTTTTATGACAAAATATTATTTTTTAAATGTTTTGTGGATGAAATATTTTTCCTGTAGGCAGGTAATGATGCTGAACTTGAAGTGTATATAGAATATTTAAACAGAACCACTAACATTTTGAAATTTACAGGTCAGTTTTCTGTGGATACCATCAATTATCTGGATGTTAGTCTAAATGTAGTGGAGGCATTAATACTTTGATACATGGAAAGGAGATACACTCCAATCGATATGTCCACAGAAATAGTATGCATGCCACACACCCTTTTAAAGTTGCAGTCAAAGGACAAATGTTAACAGCTAGTCAACTTAACATGGATGAAGCCAACTTTAAATTGGAACTGGACAGAATGACCACAGAATTTAAATGCTGTGGTATGATAACTCATTATTAAGATGTACAGCAGATGAAGTTATTATGGAAAGAAAAGACAAAGCGAAACCCTACTTTTCTAATAATACTAGCCATGTTACTTCTAGTCATAATTCTATTAAAAGTAATAACATACACTATGTTACGACATATAATCGTAGATTACAGGGCGTTAAGAACATTATTAGAAATAATTGGGGTATTCTTAAAACATGCCTGAGATAATTAGAATAGTTGGAGAGGCCTTTATGTTCTCATATCATATCTGTCCGGATTTAAAACAAAGATTATGCTATAAGGACTTTAAAACCAATAAAAAGTTAAACATAAGTACAAAACAGGGTACATTTCCATGTTATAGTTGCATATGCTGCAAAGATATAAACACATGTTATGAATTCATACATCCTAGCACTAAAAAGAAATATACTTTTAGGTGTTTTGCAACTTGTAATACTGCTGCCATTGTGTATATGGCATGCTGTAAGGTGTGTCAAGCATTTTACATAGGAAATGCACAAGAAGGTTGAAGGACAGAATTATTGAACACAAATCTGAAATACGTAGAGAGGTAGCAACTAATGCTTTGGGTAAGCATATGAGGGAGAAAGGAAGTACACACATTTAACTTTAGAGTGATTGACATCAGACAGAAGAAAAAAAGGGGGGGGGGTCTTAATAATGAGTTAGAGGTATGTGAATATTCATGGATCACACTTTTAGAAATGGATTGATTTCCAGGTTTAAATACAGCAGTAAGCATTAAACCTATTTTAAAACGAAGACAGTTAACTTTGAAATAACATCCTGTGTGGATGGGTCTTAGTGAAATGTTTTATTCATTTTATGGCTATACTGACATTCAGTAACACTTAACCTGTGTGTCTTTAAACTGAAGTGCTTAATATAACTGTGTCATGTGATTAGTTCTATGGCTTGAATTTACCATTTAAATGAAGGCATTTGATCTCTCTCTTTTTTTTTTTTTTTTACACACTGATGAAGGGTTGATCCCAAAACTTTTGTGATTTTTTTCCTGTTTGGAATAAATGCTGCATTTTACCCCAATGTTTCCAGGCTTTGGATTTTTTTTACTACTGTTTTTCATTTTGTATACTGCCTAGTTTACCTATGTGCTGTTCTTGTTTGTTTGGACTATTCTTACATCTCCCAACTCTCTGTCTCTACTCTCTTTACCCTATCCTTATCTCTTCTCACAAAGTCTCTAATACATTACACAGACTAACTGGTTGTTAAGACTATTGACCTTTCCTTCCTGGTGACAGATCAGATACTTCTTCCTCTCATTCTTCTCCTATCTCATCCTTACACTAACAATCCAAGCAGAAAAGATTTAGGATTTTTGTCTGGAAATGTTTGCATAGATATTTCTATACCCCAAGTAAACTCCAGAGAATTTTTCCTCAAGCAGACAGCAAATGTTGGAGGTGTGACGGGAAAGAAAGAGGTAATTGGGAACATATTTTCTAGAAGTACGGTGAACTGGTAGACTTTAAGGATTCCCTGCAGGATGCACTGTTGGAGATGCTGGGTGGGCTTGGTCTGATGAGGGAGATGGACTTTCTGAGCTATGATACAGAATCGGAATTGACTAGGCATGGTAAGGCCTTGATGTGTCTAATAATGGTGGCTGCCAAAAAAGCAATTACTGACATGGAAAACAAAATCTAAACCAACTACACTAGGAGTAGTGAATATAGTAACAGAGATAAAACAACTGGAATTGAGATCTTTAGAAAAGGGTAGGAGCAAACTATGTACGACAAAATGGGAATTGTGGGAACAATGCATAAAAGGGAGAAATGAGGTTTAAAAGGAGGAAGGACTTAAAATGAGCTATGTAATGTTTGACTGAAATAGATTGGGTAGATTATAAGTGATGTATAATGTTTGCAACTGGGAGTGTGTCAGTATGATTTGTGATGTAAAATGCTTGCAGCTAGGATTGTGTTGGTGTGGTTTGTTTTCACTTGTTTAAATGTATGATTGCCTATGTAGTAAGCGATGGTTTAATAAAGATGTTTCTTGTTTAAAAAAAAATAAAACAATGCAAGCTCTATCCTACCTTTCTCACTAAACCTGCTAACTATATAGTTAAATATCTTGTATATAACTACAACTTAATCAAAGATACAGAGTATACACTTTTCTCCATACTAAATCAATAATTTTCCTTTCCTTACAAGAAACAGTAAGATTTGAATTAACTAAGTGTTTAGCTGCAGAGGGAAGAAATAAAGCTACAGTTGCTGTTTCAGGTTTGGGAATAGTGTATAAAAACTTAAAAAGACTGAGGAATTGTTTTTGTTTTAAAATTTAATAAATACAATGAAGTTGAGCATTTTTATCCCTTACAAAAATAAGGACTTCATCAGAACAATACAAACATAATCATCACTTCATTATATACTACATTAATGAAGTGTTAGGGCATTCTTAAAGAGATAGTATGAAACTTTACATAATTATGTTGCTTGTAACCTAGTTAAGAGATAGTATTTTTTTTTTAGTTTTTAACACCTTGACTGAATTATCAAATATGACATAGGCAAATGTACTTTCATGTAAAAGAAACAACATATATTAACATGTTCCCAGTTACAAACATTATACATCACATATATTTATTTTCACAACTATCATCAATCCAAAATTACATGCATTGCTCTATTCCTGCCTTCTCTTAAACCTCACTTCCTATAAAACTTTATTCTGCAAGTACTGTTCTCATAATTTCCATTTTTTTTCTCATAATTTCCATTTTTTTTCTATGTAATTTGCTCCTACCCTTTTTTGCAAAGATCCCACTTCCAGTTCTTTTATCTCTTACAATATTAAGAACTTCAAAAGACAGAAGTACTTTATACATCCTATCTGCCTTTTTGGGGCAGCTGGCTGACTATCAGGAATAATACACACACACACAGACAGGCACACACACACAGACAGGCACACACAGACACGCACACAGACAGGCACACACACACACACGCACACAGACAGGCACACACACACACACACACACAGACAGGCACACACACACACACACAGAGACAGGCACACACACACACACACACAGAGACAGGCACACACACACACAGACAGAGACAGGCACACACACACACAGACACAGACAGGCACACACACACACACACACTCACACATGCACACAGACAGACACACACACAGACACATACAGACAGACACACAGACACACAGACACACACAGACAGACAGACAGAAACACACACACACACACACACACACACACACACACACACACACAGACACACACACACAGACACACACACACACACAGACACACACACACACACACACACACACACACAGACACACACACACACACACACACACACACACACACACACACAGACACACACACACACACACAGACACACACACACACACACAGACACACACACACACAGACACACACACACACACACACACACACACACACACACAAACACACACACAAACACACACACAAACACACACACAAACACACACACAAACACACACACACGCTAAAGCAGACAGAACAAGACGGATGGGTATAAGTTCTGGAAACTCCTGTAACAGTTCATAGTATTTTCTGAGGGACTGACAAACCTCACTGTTCTCCCACTGAAAACACTGGCACATTCTAGCAATAGTCTCAGAAAAAGAGAACCCCCCCCCCACAAGACAATCAGAAACTGAGCACTCCTCTGAGTCCGAATCATAAATCCAAGGAGAAAACCCCACATTTGCCCCTTCACCTTTCTGTTCAGATTCAGAATTATGAATCACTTCAGGAAGAGAGGTATCCCTCTTTCTTTTAACCAGCAACTACTTTACAAGAAGGAGCAACAGCCTGAATTAAACCCTGAACCAGAGCAGTAAACTACTCCTGTCTAAGGAAATTTGTGGAGAACTAGACATATGCTTAGTTTTTGTTTTCTTTCAGCAGGTAAAATAGGGCCAACAGTGTTACCAATGGCAGCAGCAGCTTCCCCAGGGATGGGTACAGGACTGTGACACAAAACGGAAGCCTTCCTGTTCTTTCTCCCAGTAATGACAAGAGTTGTTTTCCTTTGCCCACTGAGGGTATCCCAACAGGACATGGCCAACTCCCAGTCCACAGCAGTTGTAGGCACTACACCAAAGGCATCTGGGGTAAAAGATGAGTGAGGTGCAACTAATGGCTACAGCAGTCACCCACCTGGGGCTGAGGTAAATGCTAGCCTGCTAGGGTGGCAAATGCTTTTTACTTAACGGTTTCTTTTTCTTTTTGTAGCTGGAAGAGGTACTTACTGTGGGATCAGTAGTTTGGTCCATGGTCAAGTAAAATGGTGCATCTTTCCCAGGAAGACAAGCAGTAAATGCAGTAAAAAGTACAAGTCTTTAAAAGTCACTTTTTTCACAGAAAACAAATGGTGAAAAGTGCTATAAAACACTTTGCCAGCTACAGAAAAGTAAAATCAATGCAATTTATCCAAAGAAAAAATGTTTCTCATTTATACAACTTTTAAACTGAGAAAAGAAGACTGTGTTTGTCAAAAAGTATGATAAAATCCCATGACAGTCCTTTAAAACATAAAACTTCCAGCTTCAAAATAATGTTTCCAAAGAGGAAAATGATAAAACACAAATGATATTTAGAAAATGGAAGGTATTCAAGAAAGAACTGGTTATAAGGTCCAGTAGCAGGTACTGTCTAGTTGCTAGTATTAATGAATAAATGTACAATTATTGGTTTTATATAGTTACGAAGCCAGACAATGGAAAAATTAAACTCCTCACAAGTACTGCAGAATGGCCACATTGTTCTAAATCAATTACAAGTAACAATGCTTGGACAATGAACCATCAACAAGTTAGTGAGGTACTTTTTAATGAGATACTACTAAAAGAAAGTAAAGCAAGACATCCCTTCAGTAGAGTGACTAGAAACACAAGCTACCAAAACAGAATAGTTATCATTTAGCAATACTGCCAATAATAAGCATATCCAGAGTTTGCAAGGAGCAACAGACAAGGTACCCATCTTATTCCAGTGAAGGTAGGAAAAGTGCCATATTACTGAAAGTGGAATGCAATGTAAACATTTAAAACAGCTCACTTAAAGCAATAAAAGTATAGGTCAGGCAAACTGTACTAACATCTCAAAAAGACTTTGCTAGAACTTTAAGACACTGACAAGAATCTAGAAAACAACACTAAGTATCTCCTTATAAATATATGCTTGGTGCAAATCACCCAAAGTAAAACTCAGAAGACTCAAGATTATAAACAGCAGATATACCTTAACCATGTTCACCACTCAGGCAACCAGGGTTCATGCTTACCACTCACTGACAAAATATGAGCAATCACTACAATGCTCACGAGTGTCCGTTTTTAAGCTAATGGGCAGGCTGGGCAGAAGACCATACAATCAACCCACATGGTGTAGAAATAAGATTTTAAAAATAAAATAAAATGAGCACTCCTTGATTATGTTAACACCAGGATTCAAAAAAGAATATAATGCACCCCCCCCCCCAAAGTAATTTCTGTTCAACAAAAAATGTATTCCCCTAGGCTTCAAACACAGAATATACAGCATATAAGCATGTGCATGCATTTTATTAGGCAATTATAAGTAATTCTTAACATACTGGCATACAATTTATATAATCAGAAATTTGAATAATCTACAAGTTACCTGTGTTGTCCATAGCATTTGAAAGCAAATATGAGCCTTCTGAACTCAGACTCAAGCCTGTAACAGAATCAGCATGACCTCGCATAGTGTAGATTAGTTTATTCTGACGGAGATCCCATACCTACATAAAGATTTTTAACACAAAATATGAGAAAAGGCACATACTCAAATTCTATAAATAAATTAATGTAATTCAACTGCTGAAGTGCCTTCAATTACATCAGTTTAGATGCTGTAATAACATAAAACTAGTGGATTTAGAACATAAAAGTTACTTCTAAAGGGATTCCCTTAACTTCCATCCACAGTACTTCTCATGCTTTGGTCTGCCTACACCACCAGTTCAGTATGCAGTCATTTGTCTCTTGCAATGTGGAGGGTCTCAAAGGAAGATCATAACAGATGATGTTTAACTTGACAGTAGTACAAAATTCATGGTATTTAACTGTGACTAAGCTGCTTAAAAGTGTAAGAAAAACATTACACACACAAATTAAAAATGCTGCTTTAACTGTTTACTGCATTTCTTTCTCACTTAAGCTTTGCTTGTATGAAGCTTAGCAGAAAGTAATGACTAGTTTGCCAGCATAGAGGTACTGAGTAAAGTTACTACTATCTTGACTGGTGTGTGTTACTCATCTGTACACTTTTAAAGGCACTATGCTTTAATGATAAACCACTGTATTTATTTGGAAAATAATACAGAAACTCTAAATTTGGCATTTAAAAGCTGCCGTGCCAACATCCTTCACCCTGAATGGGAAACCATCAGTAATCACTATCTTCACTCCACAACTGGTCATCTGTCAGCAGGGCACTAGCTGAACCTGGTTCTTCACAGGCATAATCAGAGCAAAACCTCTACAACATGAAGTTGGCCATAAATGCTACTGCTTTAATAAACAAAAATTCTCCTGGTGTGATTTTAATGACTATGACAAAAATGAGGTATTTGGAGAGGTCATTATGGAAGAGTTAATAATACAGACCTTGAAAATTCTGTGCTAACAAGCAAATGCTGAGAAATAAAGTACAGTTTTGTACCTACCATAAATGTAGATGTTCGAGGATCCACATTGCTGCAGTCCTAACTATTGGGTAGTCCGCTGTCCAGTCGGCCCGAATACCAAAGTATATGGCTGACGTCGGTCAGGGCGCATTAGACTGACGCCAGTTGCGTAGGGTACTAATGCGCATGACCGACGCCATATCCTCAGTCTTTTCTTGCCCCAGATGTCAGAAGACCCTGAAAGATAAGGCCAAAACCAAAACTCCCAAAATACCTGCACCAAAAAATATATATACAATATATACACAATTAGCAGAATATAACCTCACCTACACAACCACCCCTAAACACAGAGGGGAAGGAGGGAGGGTGGACTGCAGCAATGTGGATCCTCGAACATCTACATTTATGGTAGGTACAAAACTGTACTATGTTCTTCATTCCACACTGCTGCAGTCCTAACTATTGGGTAGAATCCCAAAGCAGAGGTAAGGGAGGCTGGTAAATCATAAGGAAGCAGGAACTGACAACATGCCTTGCAAAATAGCTGTGGCAAAACCAGCCCTAGACTTAGAGTAGAGAGGAAGGTGATAATGCTTAGAGAAAGTATGCACTGAACTCCAAGTAGCTGCCTCCAAAATATCCTTAGTTGCCACCCCTTAGAAATGCTGTGGAAGTGGCAGTAGCCCTAGTGGAATGAGGCCTAATCCCAGCTGGAATCTCCTTGCCATGATGGGAATAACAAAATGTAATGCAACACCCAATCCACCTAGAAATAGTTTGTTTTGACACAGGCTTGCCCTTTGAACTCAAAGCAAAAGAAACAAACAACTGCTGAGACTGCCTAAAATCCTTAGTCCTGCTCAAATAATAACGCAATAGCCTGTGTACATCTAAAGTGTGCAAAATCTTTTCCCCTTTATTTTGGGGATCTGCATAAAAGGTAGGCAAATGAATAGTTTGGTTTAAAGCCACACTAGAAACCACCTTAGGCATAAAGGAAGGATTAGTACGTAAAGATACCCTATCCTTATGAAAAACCAAAAAAGGCTCCACTGCCATAAGGGCCTGTAACTCAGAAACCCTTCTTGCAGAAGTAATGGCCAACAAAAAAGCAGTCTTCCATGACAAGTATTTCAATTCAGCAGTAGCCGCAGGCTCAAAAGGTTGTAGAGTAAGTTTCTCCAACACAAAATTGAGATCCCAAGCAGGAGTAGGAGCTCTACGTGGGGGTCTTATATTCTTTGCCCCTCTAAGAAATTGCTTGAACAAAGGATGTGAAAACAATGGTGGGTCACAATCATAGTGAGCTGAAATTGCTGCAGCATGAATCTTAATGGAAGAGAAAGACAAACCTTTGTCCAATAACTCAGTAAGATATTGAAGAGCCACACTCAAATTAGGCTCTGAAATCTCCAAATTCTTTGCTGCAGTCCAAAATAAAAATCTCTTCCATTTTTCTGCGTACACTTTCCGTGTACTAGGTCTTCTGGCTTCCATAATCACATTTAAAACTTGTTGAGGAAGTTGAGACCTGCTGTCTTTCAAAACAGAATATGCCAGGCTGTTAGATGAAGAGTCTGAAGCTTGACATTGAGCAGATGACCGTCCCTCTGAGACAATAGGTGTGGAATCAAGGGTAAAGGCCATGGAGGCTTCCTTACCAGACTCCTCAGTAATGGGTACCAGTGCTGCCGAGGCCAATCTGGAGCTATTAAAATCATCCTTGGCTTGTCTTGTCTGACCTTTAGAAGCACCTTTGGAAGAAGAGGCAGAGGTGGAAAGGCATACACATGAAGATTTTTCCAACTGAAAGAAAGAGCATCCACTTTCCAAGCTGTGTGATGAAATCCTTCGTGCAAAACTTTGGCAGCTGGTGGTTTAGTGGAGAAGCGAACAGATCTATGTCTGGAGTTCCCCATGACACTGTCAATTTTTGAAATACATGAAGATCCAGTTTCCACTCGTGGGGATCCATGATTTGTCTGCTTAATACATCTACTAAGGAGTTCTGTGCTCCCGGCAGAAACCTTGCCTGAAGAGTGAGTTGCAGACTGAGCGCAGTCTCCCATAAAATCATTGCTTGGCTGCACAATGGGTAAGAATGTGTTCCCCTTGTTTGTTGATGTACCACATGACAGTTGTGTTGTCTGTTAGAATCAACACCTGCCCTGGAAGAAGTAACTCCTTGAAAGCAATTAATGCAAACTGAACTGCTAACATCTCTTTCATGTTGATATGTAGATGCTGTAGTCTGGCAGGCCACTTGTCTTGTATCCACTTTCCATTTAGATGAGCTCCCCAAGCAATATCGGAGGCATCTGTCGTTAGAATCTGACTTGCCTCTGGCCGGGTCACAGAGAGTCCCTTGTTTAGGTGACATTCCTGAGCCCACCACAAAAATTCCTTTTGAATGCAAGGTATTATTTGAATGACAGTGTCCAAATCCTGGCAGTGCTGTGTCCACAGATTTTGAGATACCATTGTAGCTTCCTCATATGCAGTTTGGCATTGGGAAGCACCAGAATACAAGATGCCATGAACCCTAAGGCTTGAAGGACTGTCCTTGCAGTCAGCCCGGACTGAAGAGATAGATGATGGAAGTAACTGGAAAGATTCTTTGTTTGTCCGGGGTTAAAAGGCCATCTGGGCTGCTGTATTCAGTCTCACACCCAGAAAGCACATGTCTTGAGAGGGTACTAGACTGGACTTTATTTCGTTCACAGAATACCCTAGGCATCTTAGCACTGCTATGACATATTCCAGATGCTGTAGAAGATCTTCTTTTTCTTGAGCCAGAATCAAGCAGTCGTCCAAGTAAGGATAGATTTGGATTCCTTTTAGCCTGAAGTAAGCTATCACTGGAGCCAGAACCTTTGTGAATACTCTGGGCAGTAGATAAGCCAAAGGGCAATGCAGAGAACTGATAATGAGAATTTCCAGCTCGCAGATACTTCCTGCAACTTAGTCTTATTGGCACATGAAGGTAAGCTTCCTTGAGATCTAAAGTTACCATCCAGTGATCTTTGCCCAGTAGAGGTAAAAGCTGTTGTAACGTCAACATTTTGAACTTGGGAATGTCCAGATAAGTGTTGAGGATAGATAAATCCAGAATTGGTCTCCACGTGTTCCCCTTCTTTGGTACTAGGAACAGGCGAGAATAAAATCCTAGGCCCCTTTCTGGCACAGGAACTGACTGAATGGCCCTATTTGGAGCAACAGAGAAATTTGCTTGTGAGCCTCTGTTCTTTGAAGAGGAGGAATGTCTGGCATGCCTTTGAAAGGAGGCAAGGTATGGAAATAAAACCTGTAACCGTGGTGAATAATATCCAGAACCCATCTGTCTTGGGTAATTAAATCCCAATTTTCTTTGAAAAGAGACAGCCTTCCTCCCAAGGGTGCTGCCAGGCAAGAACGTACTGGCAGCTGAAAAGGCAGGTCATTGGGTCTGCTTACGAAAGGACTGACCCCTGCCTTCACCAGAAGTCTGAGCAGGGGAACTCCCTGTCCTAGGCCTAAAGAACTCTGAGCTCTGCCCCTACCACGTCTAGACCTACCCCTAGACTGGGAATCATAAGCAGGATAAGTCCATCCCTTAGTAGGCCAATTTCTACTAAACTTCGGAGGCTGCACCTGCAAAAAATCTTTAACAGTTTGCATAGACTTAGCCTTGTCCTCCATTTTCTTCAAAACTGCTTCCACAGGCGAACCAAACAACACATCAGACTGTAAAGGAGCATCCAAAATCCTTGTCTTAACATGCTCAGCTAAATTCTGATCTCTCAGCCAGGCGTGCCTACGAAGAACAGAACCAGTGGCAGCCACCCTGGAGGAGGCCTGCACAGCATCAAAACCACACTGCAAGGAATGTTTACCCACCTGTTCAGACACATGAACTAAATCCTGCAACTCTTTACACTCAATACCTTCAGCCAGAGCATCCACCTTAGATTTCAACTGTGAAAGAAGATAATTCTGATATTTTAACATGTGAAACTGACAATTCAACGCTTACATGGCTAAAGTGGAAGAAGTATACACTTTCTTTCCCCATCTATCCAAAGCCCTTGCCTCTTTATCAGGAGGGACAGGATTTTTAACAACTGAGGCCTTCACACCTTTAGGCCCCTGAGAGACAGTTTCTGGGCCTGCCCTAGGACTCTTAAAAGATACTTATGAGCTTCAGGCACCCTATAATACCTATCCGGTTTAACTGGGGCAGGAGGCAAAGAATCAGGATTCAGGAAGCCTCTGCAAACACATCTTCCACCACATTCAAAACAGGAGGTATAGCTAAAGGCCTATGCTGGGGTAAAAACAAGAATTCCCTAAGCCTTTTCCTGGAATCAGAGAAATCTTGACCTTCCCATTGAAAATGCTCCCTCATGGAATGCAGAGTCTCTGAAAATGAAAAATCCTCAGGAGGAGAAGCAGAAGGAGTAGAATCATCCACATCAGAATCAGAATAAGGAGGGTACTCCTGCAAGTCTTCAGCCGAAGACTCAAGCCTCCGAGCATTGCTCAAAACTCTCAAACTCAGGTTCCACCCTAGGCCTCTTATCAGGAGGGCATAGAACCCTAATCATAGTAATCAAATCCTCTGCCATTTTAAGCATATGTTTCTTAGGCAAAGATCCTGAAGCACTAGGAGAAACCCCACAGAAGCTGAACTTGGCCTGCCCCTCAAAGAAGCCTTGGAAACTGAAGGGGAGGCTCTAACCACCTTAGGAAGAGAGGGAAGAACAGTCACCTGAGAAGCCCCCTCAGCCTGGCCTACCTCCTGAGAGGATACATCCTGTAACAGTAAAGTCTCTCCCTGAGACTCCAAAGAGACACCTGGCAAAACCTCCGGCTCCACTGAGCCTTCCAAAGAACCGACGTCTGGGACTGTCGGTTCCTCCACCCTAGGCTTTGCTGCTTTATCTTTGCGTTTTTTAGCCGGCGTCGGAGCATCCGACGGCATTGTATAATTACAACGCTTCCCAAACACTAACCTGGCACAGTCTAACCTTCTCTTAATAGTGCGTTTGTTAAATCTAGCACAAGAGCGGCATCCAACAACGTCGTGCTCAGGCCCTAAACAAGGTATACACAAAGTATGGTAATCCCTATGAGGTATCTGTTTCCCACAAGAAATACAGTTATTCACTTTTTCTGACATCCGGTTAAATACTGAGGCAAGAAAAACCAAAATATTCCAACGGGTACTTAGCCAACTTTGATTCGGTCTGAAACTCTGACTTCAGAAACTTTCAGAACGCCAACCTGCACTCGCAAAATTGCTTCTGCATCGGACCATGCGGCAAAAAAGACTGAGGATATGACGTCGGTCATGCGCATTAGTACCCTGACGCGTCAGTCTAATGCGCCCTGACCGACGTCAGCCATATACTTTGGTATTCGGGCCGACTGGACAGCGGACTACCCAATAGTTAGGACTGCAGCAATGTGGAATGAAGAACATCTGGGAATGTTAATTAAGCTGAACTCTGCAAAGATAACAAAATAATACAGAAACTCTTAACTTTGACATTTAAAAGCAACTATAGCTGATAGTTTACTTAATTCAGCCTTCAGTTAATATTTAAAACAGCTGCCCTGCCTCACACAGCTCAGTTAATTCAGGCATCGGTAGTAATATCTGAATGCAATGCAGTACTTTTCACAACTTTTTTAATGCAAGTCTCAAGCAAAGTGTTGCTGCTACACCATACAAACCATGTAATTTTGTCAGAATTAGGATTTAAAAAGATGTGTTAAATACAGCATTTAAAAAGCAACAGAAGGGTTATAACAACATTATTCACTGCAGGATGCATTACAAATGAAAAATATGGTTTCCAAACATTAAGCAAGAGTACCACATCTGAACATTATTATTTTTTAAAATGAAAAAAATTTATTGAATTATCTCTTATGACACAGGCAATCATACATTTACATAAATGAAACTAGGCCATGCTAACATTTTCAGTTGCAAACATTATGCATCACATATAATCTTCTCTATAGTCATTGTCAATCAAACATTACATACTTCATTCAATTCCTACCTTCCCTTAAACCTTATTCCTCCTCCTCCAAAACATTATTCTGAATGTATTGTTCCCACAACTGTGATCCTGCTTTGAGTTACTTTATCCTGTTACTTTATTCACTACTTCGACTATGGTTGGTTTAGACATTGATTTCTGTTTTATAGTAATTGCTTTTTTGGCAGCTGTCAGAATTAAACTCAGCAAGGCCTTACTATCTCTAAGCAATTGCAATTATGTATCACAGCTCAAAAAAATTTCCATACTTATACTAATTTGCTCACCCAGTATTTCTGACAGAGTAGTCTGCAGGGAATTTTTAAAGTCTGCCAACTCAATATACTCCCAAAAATATGTTCCAAATTACCTTTCTTCCCTATCACACCTACAACATTTCAATCTACTCAAGGAAAATTTCTTTGGAGTCTGCTGGGGGTATTAAAATACCTATGCAAACACTTTCAAGAAAAAATCCTAATCTTTGGGAGCCATACATATATCCTCCCATTGTTTCTTTGTGAATTGAATATCCAATTTCCCTTCCCAATTCTTTCTAACCTCTTCTAACTGATTCCTATATATATCATGCAATATTTCATGTTCCCTATTAATACCCACTATTTAACAGCAGGTTCTTTTCTACACTGAACTAAAAACTCTATCTGTGCTTGTCTTTCACTTATCACATTAAGTTGCTAATTAGGCTGCAAATGCAGTCAGTACTGATGAGAAAACAAGAAATGCAGAAAGTAAACAATTTTGCTCCAAGTGGATGTGATGCAGCAAATGGTCACTAAGGTAAAGAGATGTGAAGAAGTTTTTAAAGTGTTAATAAACAAGTAATTAAACTAAGTGATAATCCAAGTACATAATCCTTTAGCTGGTCCTAGAAAAGTTAAAGCTACCATCCCTATATGGATGAAATTAGGTTAAAAATCCAAGATCTAAATTGTTCAACTGCAAGGAAGGGAGGCAAGTGGAAGAGGATGGGAGGATATAAAGTGGTTTTACCAACAAACTACACAGATTCATATTTATCAGAGGTACAAGACAGAAGTATAGATGGCAAAAGAGACAGTGAGTCTAAAAAGTAGAAGCACCCTCAATTAATTTATCACATCTGTTGCATCAGCATGTTAAAGTAAAAAGGTTAAGGGAGGTTTCAGTCATGTATACAAACTACATCCCACTAATAAGTGTAGACTCTGACTACATGTGACTAAAACAAAACGATGATTGAATGGCCAGGACCCCAAGTCCATCACCAGAAAGAAGCAACTCAGTAGTACTTTGTACCACAAAACGACTGTCTTAAGATTTAGTGGTGACTAATGAACAGGTTACACAAGCAGTTAGCTGCCAAGTAAAAATGACAGCAGTAGAAGGGTAAGGATACCTGTAAATTACACAGTAACTAGAGGTAGGCAGTAGGGAGGAAAGAGAAAAGACTGTTGAGAAAGACCTGTACAGACAGGAGCTGGGAGTGATGGTGTTTGGAAAGAATGCATCCAGATGGATTTTGGGGAAACTAACTGGAGGTAGGGAGTGCAGGTATTAGGGAGAAAAAGAGAATTGAAGCCAAGGTTAGGGTTAATGACGAAAGCAGGACAGTGTGGGTGAAGACAGATGAAAGGAAGTGATGGCACAAAAGTTAGTCTACAAAGTGAGTTCAGGTCTCTCAGAAGTGTTGGCAGGGAGAGGGGACAGCTTGGGCTTCCAATATCAATCAACTCCTTGAACTGCACCAGCTGGGCAACCAAGAAACCTCTAAGCCACTATACTCACAGATGTTATACTACTCACTTATATATTGCTTAAAGACAGCAGAAAGGGACTACAAGAATGAGAAAGCAACACACAGATATTGAGATCATCTACCTCAAGCAGTACAGCAGATCACACACTGACCTGATGTACATACAGAACACTAATACAGAACACTATCAGTGACTGATACAACTGCTGCCTAATTACCAGGTTAAGCAATGCATCTTAAATGCAACCACCAATGCTACTACTGAATCACACACACTGACAGACAAACAAATTCTATTAAAATATGTACACTTAAGCCTTTTTCCAATTGGATGCAGTGGTTCATCATTAAAGTATAGTTCCTTTAAAAGTGTACAGATGAGTAAACACTCCTTTCATCTCATTCAACATAGTAGCTTTACTCAATAGCAAAAAGGCTTCTGATTGTCTCAAACTATAGAATTTTAAGATCACTACCAAAACATTAATGTCTTTCTTCCACAAAAACAAGAATGGTTCCTAAAAATAGCAACACACTTACCTTTATGTCGTTATCTATGCCGCCAGAAATAATCTGATCACTGGTATCATTAAACGTCACTGCCAGCACCTGATATGTATTTTGAAAGGTGTGTATAGATGCTTTTTTCCTTATGTCCCAGAGCTAATGGAAGAAGAAAATAACTTTCAGTAAATCTTAAAGGAAATAAGCTTAAGCACCTTAAAATGAATACACAAAAATTTCTTTAAAGAACACTTTGTCTTATTCAGTTTCAAACCACTAAGTAAACTATCCAGAGACTACTATTCAGTACAACCAAGACATGTAGATGTTTCATTTGCAATGTACTGTTAAGCACTGAGCTCCATGTACGCTACACCATACTGCACCAGCCTTTATTCTGTCTGTGGCCAACTACTGCTAACTGCCCTTACTTTACTCCAAGTTGCTCCATTGCTCCCTCTAGTTAGACTGACACATACTGGACCCCCTTACAATAACACTGATTACATAGCCAACTGTTAAACTCAGCTATCTTGTCTTGGTACCTAGGCATCATTCTTAGTGTCATTTTAACTTTCCTCACTACTGACTGCTACACAAGCCTTAGTTATTTCATATCTTCTTGCAGTCTGCCTCCTGGACTGGATTACCTACATATTTAGCATTAAACATTTGCTTGTCTACGTAAGTGAACCCACAATCCAACCAGCTCCACATTAGGCTTTTCATTACAAGCTGAGGAGCATGTGGTTTGGTTCATTCCCACAACCTAGGTATGTGTCAAACTTTACTTCTCTAAACTTATCATCAGAACAAATGCAAAAATAAATCACCCTCTCAGTTTACATCTATACCCTCACTTAACATAACTGTTATTGTTATCACTTTCTAAACAAATTATCTCACTCCACTTTCCCCACATTTATATTTTCTCTTTCCCCGAGTTGCTCAAACCCCCACCCAGTCTTTCTGTACTTCTACCAACTTACCTCAGCTCCAACCTGCAGTGGCTGATAATTTTTCAGCTGGACTCTTCTGCCCTGTTGCTCTATCCCGCTCCGTTCGACCTGCGGGCTCACTCTACTCCCCTACCCCAAATTTCCAGCCTTCCCCAGTGCTCCTACATTTATTTGCCATCCCATAGTCCCTCCCACTTACATCACCCAATCCCCTCACAAGATCACTCCACCCACTTTCCCCACAACTACCTCCCCCACCACCAACCTTATCCTTAAAACTATCCTCCTTCCCACCCACCTGCCTTACCTAACTACATCTAACCTACAAATTTCTATTTCACCTCCAGTCAAAGTCACATTCTATGATGCCTTCCATTCCTACTACTATCCCTTCTCCTGCTCTACTCCTACTCCTCATCCTTCTTCCTCTATACCACTCCACCTCTTATACCAACTTTCACCTAAACCCTGCATATCTACCTCCACCACCACACCCTACAAATCATTACCACAATATCACTGCCTCTTTAACTCCATTCCACTACTCCTTTCTATTAAAATTAAAACTCTTCCTCTTCCCTAATAAATACTACAAACCTAAACCCTCCCCCTTCCATCCTTTCCCTAACAAACTAAAACCCAACAAACTTACTCACCTTCTCTCTTTCCTCAGCCTAGCAGGCGATATTCATCCTAACCCTGGACCTAACATGCCCCAAACAAATTAACTTCAACAAACCAAATTGTAAAGACCTCAAATTTCTCACCATCAACGTCCAAAGCTTAACCAATAAAATCACCCTCTTTCATGCTTGTCTAAACCATAATTCACCTGATATTGTACCTATCTCTGAAACTTGGTTAAAACCACACATAACTGACACTGAACCCCCCCCCCCCCGGTTTTCAATCCCTCCAATCTGACCGCACAAACAAAAGAGGTGGTGGTGTAGCTCTAATCTATGCTAATCACTTATCCATCACTCCCTTCCCAAATCCTATCCCTTCCTTTCATAACGCTGAACTAGTAATCGGCATTTTAAAACTAAATGACCATAGAAATATCTGCATTACCTCCCTTTACATTCCACTTGGCAACAACACCAATACCCTGGAAGACATCCTCTCCTGGTCCTCCTCAAATATTAAACATGAAACTTACATTATGGGAGACGTAAATATTAACTGGCAAAAAATGTGACCAAAATCCCATCTTATCTATCAATCTTTTCAACTTCACACGACTTATTAACTCTACTACTAGGCCCATCAAAACCAACCTCGCAGGCTCCATCCTAGACTGGATCCTGGTGTCTCATCAAAACAAAACCACAACATCTGGTGTTATTCCAAACCCTCTAGGAGACCTCCCTGCCTTCGCTCATAGAACAACACCCTCTTCCTCCTTCTCCCATAAACTCTTACATACTTGCAACTTAACCAACTTTAACCCCTCCACCTTCTCTGATTCCCTCAAAATCACTAACTGGAACCCACTAAAAACCCTACCCCTAGACGAAGCCATTAATTTCTTCAACTCTAAATTCCTTACTGTCCTAAACTCCTTAGCTCCAATCCGTACTAAAAGAGTCAAAGCCAAGACTGCCTCTTGGCTTACTAAAGAAACCAAAAAAATTATGCGACAAAGAGATAAACCCTGGAAAATCTCCATCATAAACAACCTGAACACTTACTTAAATACAAACAGTTACGAAACCTAGCCAAAAAACATGTCGTAAGAGATAAAAAGTCTCACTACACTACAACCATTTACAAATAAATCATGCAAAAAAACCCAAACAGTTCTGGAACTCTATTAACTCTCTTCTAAAGCCTGGCACAACAAAGAACCCTTGCCCTGATACCAGCAACTCTGACCAAGAAATTGCCAATCTATTCAACTCCTTCTTTACCTCTTCTATTGCTGAACTAACCAAAACCTTCCCCAACAAAATCCCCCTACCTCCCTTCCCAAGTCTCCACATCCTCTCCTCCCTCTTCCCCTATCTTTGAACTCAAACCCGTAACCACCCACTTTATAAAAAACTTCTCTCAAAACTCAAACCTTGCACCAATGCACCTGACAACATCCCCTCCTCCTCCTTAAAAATTGCCTCCGACAGTATTGCTCTCCCTATTAGCATCGTGATAAATAGATCTCTTTTTGAGTCGTATGTACCCAAACTATGGCGCTCTGCTTTCAATCTCCCACTCCACAAAGGTGGCAAGAATTGTAATTTCTCCAACTTCCGCCCCATAGCCATCCTCTCTCCTATCTCAAAAATTCTTGAAAAATGCATCCACCTGCAGCTCATGCCATTCCTAACCGAACACCAGCTACTCTCTCTTGCACCCAACATGGTTTCCGCCCTGGGCATAACACTAACACAGCCCTTCTCTCCTTCTTACACTGTCAACTCAGCTCGAGACTCTGGTAACTTAGTTTCATCTATTCTCTTAGATCTATCTAAAGCTTTTGATACCATCTCCCACTCCCATCTACTAAACCATCTATCTAACCTCAACATCTCCCCAGAAATTCTATCCTGGTTTTCTAGCTATCTTTCTGACGGGTCCTAAGCAGTGAAATGGGGCCAAGCCTCCTCCACCTTCCTTCCTACACCCACAGGAGTTCCCCAAGGCTCTATACTTGGCCCTCTCCTATTTAACATCTTCATAAATGATTTCCACAAAGCTATTCCCAATACCAATATTGTCCAATATGCAGACGACTCTACTTTGATCTGTTCTGCTTCCAGCTTTAGAGAACTCCAATCTCTAACTCAAACCGCTTTCACAACCACAGAAAATTGGATGCACGAAAATCACCTCTCACTTAACACTAACAAAACTAAGATTCTTCTTTTCACCCACTCAAAATCCAACACCACCGAAAAAAATCAATTTCAAATTTCTTGCCTTAACAACTCCAACATTAACACCATTCCCTCCGCTAAACTCCTAGGTGTCACAATCGCTGAACACTTAAAATTCAATACCCATATCCAACTTAACATCAAAAAAACCCATATAAAACTCGGCCTGCTATACAGAAATAATCAATTCCTCTCCCCCTCTACTCGTCATACCTTAGCCACTACATATCTCCTCCCATCTCTTCTATATGGTGCCCCTCTGCTTACAAATCTATCTTCTACCCTAACCTCTAAACTGGAAGTATGCTACAATAAAATTTCAAAATTTGCCTCCAAGGCAAAGTCCCTCTCTCATTACTGCACATCACTACAAACTCTAAAGTGGCTTGAACTCCCAAAATCAACTAGACTACTTCCAAATTGTCTCTGCCCACAAGTTAATGTTTCAACCCACCCTCTGCCCCGCACTATCCAATATTCTTCAACCCACTTCCCCCCCCCTTTTAGCAAAAACCTTATTTCCATCCACAAACTCAAACGCCCAGCAGGTCAACTTTTACTCTCCTTTTCCTTTGCTAAAATCCTCTGTCCTGAGGACCTGTGACAACCTACACTCCTTCAAAACTCAACTCCTCTCCTACCGAAAATGTAACTGCACACTTCACTCTATACCCCCCAAACTCCCCTCTTCCTTCTCTCCTGGCTAACCTTCACTACCTTCTTATTTCTCTCTTGGTCACACTCTGCCAAGGTAACGAACAACTACTGCTAACCCTATACAATTTTCCCATCATCCTCCTAGACTCTTTCCTTAACTTCAAATGTTACTGAATTACTGATTTGAAGGAATTTGCGGGAGGTAGTCTACCAACTTGAATGCCTACCTCCTACGATTTAAATAATTCAACATTTTGTATATAAATCATTTTTTCTCTCTTTGAATTCTATTTGTACTTCTAAAAATGTGATCTAAAGATGTAGGTTGACACAATGTTCTTTTGTATGTAACTCATTTTTAGCTTTGAATTTTATTTGTATGTCTAATTATTATGTCTTGTAACATTGTATTGTGGAGCTTTTCTCCCCAGGCCTCCACTGAAAATGGGCTCTTTGGCTCAGTGGACCTCCCCAATTACCAAACTGGAATAAATAAATAAATGCTAGGACATCTCTGTTACAGTTATATGGGTTATTGGCACAAGCATCTCTCTCTTTTTTTTGATAACTTGGCCTTCAGGTCTCACTTCATTCCTCTCTGTGGTACTAAGCATGCATTTTTGTCGCAAACACCTGATCATATTTCAGACAGTCAATCACAGACTTTTTCTCTGCCCATACCTCTAAACTGTGCCATCCAGTCCAACCAGATTTCTTTATCTACCCATTATTGCTGCCACCTTTCATTCTGTACCCTCAAATATTCACGACATGATAAACAAAAGTTATGCGCTCACCATAACAATGCATCTGTGTTATCCATTTTGATTATTCCTCAACTGATGACATACAGAAAGGCTGGAGCTCAAAGCAGGGGGGAACAGGCAAGTTCCCAGAAAGACATCCATTAGGCCTTACTAAGATAGAGGGAAGGGGGGTTGGAAGGTGGGGAGTTGAGGAAGAATGAAAAGGGACAGCACAGATGCATCATCATGGTGAGTACATATCTTCTGAATCTGATGCTGTCATTTGTATTCATTTCGCAGTTGATGAAGAGAGTCCCCAGCTAGATGAACCTTGAATGGTCCTCATGAAAGGATATTCCAGAGTACAGCAGAACCAAATGCTCCCCTATTTCTAGGCAGTATGTCTAACTTGTAATGAGCAATAAAAATATGAGCAATGGACCAAGTGGCAGCTGCACAAATTGAATCTATGGAAGCTCTTTGATCAGAAGGCCGATGAAGTAGCTACCGATCTCGCAGAATGTGCTTTGGGGGGCTTGGGTAACTGATTTCTTTACAGACAAGGGATATATACTCAGTTAATTTGACTAGAGTCATTTTAGAAACTGCTTTATCCAATTTGTTTTTGGAAAACGACACAATTGATCAGACTTTCTGAGATCCCATATTCTCTGTAAACAAAACCTTATCTGCCTATGCACATCCAGAAGATGCAGCATATATTCACCTTTGTTTGAGAAATTACAGAAGAACACAGTTAAATTAATGACTCAATTTAATTTGGATTTGGAAGCTACCTTAAGTAGAAAGGAAGTGTTTGCGCGTAAAGACACACTGTCTTTATGAAAGACCACGTATGAAGGTCTTGCAGAAAGGGTTTGGAGTTCAGATTCTCATCTAGCAGAGGTAACAGTGACCAAAAAGATTGTTTTCTAGGATAAAAACTTAAGGTCAATCTTAGTGGAAGGATCAAAGGGAGGTTGGGTAAGAGCCTGAAAGAGAAAAGTCAAATACGAAGGAGAGATAGGATCTTAACTGGGGGCCTAAGTAAAAAAGGTACTTCTAAGGAAGGCCTTGGATAATCTCAAGGAAGCCAGGGAAAAGTGATCCTCTCCTGAACGAAAATCTGAATTGGCCGTTAGTTGAACTTTGACAGTAGAGTAGTTCACCCTGTTCTTAAAAATGGAGGCAAAAAAAAAAAAAAAAAAAAATTAAGGACTGCTGAGCCTGGGGCGGAATAAGAATCCATATCTCTCTGAAGGGCTCAGATTGAAAATCTTTTCCATTTACATTTGTACATTTTCCTAGTGGAAAGCTTATAAGAGGACAGGAGAATATGTTGAAACTTTGAAAGAAAGCCCGGGCCTAGCCATCAATGGAACTGAAGAAACCATGCCACTAACTTGAAGCTGTTGATATCTGGATGTTGCATCTCAGTCAGGTGAAATAGAAGGTCTGGATGTGAATCCAGTATCCAAGGAGAATAAACGAGATGAGGCCAGAAGAAGGCACACTAAACAGTGTGCAATGAGGATGATTCTGCTCTTAAACTGGGATGCTTTCTGTAGATTTTTTGGGATTAATGGTAATGGAGGATAACAGTTTGGAGACCAGAGGGCCAATCATGAACCAGAGCATCTCTCAGTGACTCTGCCAGTGGAGGGACCAGGGCAAGGGACCAAGGCAAAGGACCTGCTGCAATTGTTGTGGAGGACAGAAGCAAAAAGACTGCAGCAAAGTTGACCCCATTGGCTAAAAATCTCACCGCCACGGTTTGATTGGGAGACCACTCGTGAGGCATTAAAATGGACATGCTTAGTTTGTCTGTGAGCATGCTGGCTTTCTCCTGTATGCGTATTGCCAAAAGAAAATGACCAGATGAGATTGCCCATTGCCACACTCACTACTTCTCGACATAATGGGTAAGATCTGGTCACCATGTTGTCCATATGTACCACAATCATCCCCGAAAGTAGAACATCTTGAAATGCCTGCATCAGTAGTAGGACAGCTCTCATCTCCAGGATATTAAAGTGAAGATTGGCCCCATCTAGGGACCACGCACCTTAGACTGTCCTTCCCAAGAAATGCCATCCCACCCAATTTGGGAGTTATCCATGTTGACTGCAGCTACTGGTTGAGGGAGAACAAAGGGATGACCTTGAGAGACTTCTGAATACATCCCCCAAACACAGGTCCACCAAAGAAAGTATTTCTTGCAAACTTTAGAAATCTTGACTGTGTCTCAGAGGATGCAAAAGTATAGACCATTGTATTGACAGAGCCCACTGAAGGACATGCAATGACATATGGCTAAATAGGACAAGAGATACTGCGACTGCCATCAATCCTAACGCTTGGAGGATTTGCTGCCAGATGGGAAAGAGAGATCATCTTCATGACCCAAGACTTTCGAGTGTGAACTCTTCTTACTGGAAGCAAAGCTTTCTGGTTTGTCATGTCTATATGAGGACCTATGAATTCCAGGGCCTGTGTAAGAGAAAGCTGTGATTTGGTGTAGCTGACTGTGATGCTCAAAAACTGACATAACTGGAGCAAGGAATCTCTCACTCAAATCAATACATGCCTGGATGGGGTGGTCAGAAGCAAGTCATCTAAAAATGGAAACATACAGAATCCCAACAGTCTCAAGTGAGCTGCTACCACTGCCATGCATTTCATGAACATCCTAGGGGCTGTGGCAAGACCAAAGGGCAGTGCTCTGAACTGATAATGGCTGGCTCATAGCCGAAGTGCAGGTTATCCTCTTGAGTGCCTGTTTATTTTAATATGATACTATACATCTTGAGGATCTATCAAGCACATCCAGTCATCCTTTTGCAGAAGAGGTAAAATGGACTGAACCATGACCATTCAGAACTTTTCAGTATTTTATGTATTGGTTGAGTCTACTGAGATCAAGAATTCTTTTCAAGTCCCCTGTCTTTTTTGTCAATAAAAAGAATCTCAAATCCTTGTTGGTCTGGAACTATTTTCTGGATGACGTTTTTCCAGCAGCTTTTCTATTTTCAAGGCTGCAACATCCCTCTGATTGGGTGGACATAAGGGATCTTTTTCATCTTTGTTGGTAGAATTTGAAAAAAATTGTATAAAACAGCCTCTGGATATGATTTTCTGCATCCAAGTGTCTTGTGTAATGGATGGCCAGGCTTCTGGGTGCAGGGATAAGTGCCTATGACTGTCTCCACAGTGCAGCAACTGGGTACTCCTTCAGGAGTGCTGATAAAGTCTATCAGAGAAGGTATCTCTGAAGCCTTGGTTCTGCGTGCCACCTCTGCCATGAGGGCAGCACCTTCCATTAGAGTTACCCCATCTGCCTGGGAGGAACTATCTCCTCATGACTCCCAAAAACGCCCTTGAGACTTGCGGAACTACAGCTTTTTACTACCTCGCTGATTCCTGGAGAAAGATCTCTACGGAACAGATAAACAAATTCCAATGGCAGACAAAGTCTTTCCATCTTGTTTACTTCTGCAGAGTGTTTCTTTAACTTTAGGGCCAAACAAAGACAATATATCAAAGGAAGCACTAATGAATGAAGACTTTAAGAGTTCCTCAAAAATCACACAAGCACATCCAGGCATACCTCCCGACAATTATGCTTGAACCCACCGCCCTAGAGGTACCTTCAAGCAGCATGAGAGATTAACCTCATGGACGCACTGGACATGGACAGTAGGGTGGCCATTTGTGAAGAAGCTTTCTTCTGGTCCTCCACATAGCTGGATCTTGAATCCCCTTGTAGGCTGGTGAAAGGTGTTAAATAATTCAGCGACTGAAGGTCAACTGTCACTGTGGCACACATGTGCTTGCCAAACCTGTCCAATGCTTTCGACTCTCTATCAGAGGGGGGGACAGACAAGCTCTGTCATGCAAGCTCTCTCTTGGTGGCTGCTCCCACCACCATGGCATCTATAGGGACTCTTTTGCTCCAGTGGGACCTACCTTTTGGAGGAGCTGTAAACTTGTCAGGGTTTTGCAGGGATAGGTTCAGTTTTATCAGGTTCCTTCCTTGCTCAGCGTGAGATAATGTCAATTAACTCATCAGCCGGATGGATCACCCAAGATGTAGCCAGACCACCCATGAAAGCCTCAAGAAAAACTGACTCCGGTTAGAAAGGGGTATCAGAAGACCACTCATCTCTCTGTTTAAGGAGTTCTAGTATCTCCAAAGGAGATATCATCAGGTGGAAATCTGGGGAGCCTTCTCCTTCATCGAAGTCAGTGTCTTCGGTGACAGATTCCTGCAGGGTATCTAGGTGCCTCCTTTCACATGTTCTCTTCTTGGGGAACTCATCAGTGAGATGGTCTGGTGAGGTATCAGAAGAAGGTGGGGAGTCCTTTACAAGGACTGGCTGAATGTTGGCAACAGGGTGGCTGTCCCAGTGGAATAGGCATGATAGGGTCAGTGCAGGGAAGACAGGATCCGAAGAGGGCAAAGGATTCGAAAAGGGCAAAGATGTCTTTTCTCGGGGTAATGAGAAGGTCCTCTCCACAACCTCAATCCTGGACCCAGGAGAAATAGCAGCCAAGTGCATAGGTGCCATGGCCCCCAATATTAACCTCTGTAACCCAAAGGAACCCTGCCTTGAGGAGGGAGTCAGAGCCGAACTCCAAATCACCAAAAGGCATGGATGGCTTTAACAGCCTCGGAGTCGATGCCAACTCCCCAGAGCTGGTGCAGACACTTCGATTCAAAGAATTCTCCTGCTCCAAAGAAGTTGGAAATGGAAGATCAGGGGAACTATTAGGATTGAAACAACAAGCGTTTTTTTAGATCCAGTGAGGATATCTTGGAGGATCTCAGATCCAAGGGCTACGAAATCACTGGTCAAACCGGAGAAAGGAGACATGACATGATGTTACAATGAGGGCAAGCTCCTGGGACCAATGGAAGATGGAACTGGAATAACCTCCCATCTGAATCTGAGCCCTGAGGAACTTCCTCATCATCCTATCCATTTCTGCTTCTGACAAGCTCATGGAAGTCCTAAGGGATGAAGTGGTAGATGGTGCCCCGGAAGACCTCTTAGGTGGCTCCTATAGAAAGGGTGAATGCAGCCAAACAGAAACTGGATCCCTGGTGAAAATAGGGGAATCATTCTGAGAAGACCTGGGTTTTGATGTAGTCAGATTCAAAAAAGGTTAAAAGGTGTTGGATTCAAAGTTTTTGACACTTTATCCAGTGGCTATGAGGTTGAAGTCACACAGGGAGAGCGATCAGGGGTCTGGTTCCTAGACTCCTTTTTTTAGGTACAGACTCAGGCTTTCATCTGTTTCTCCAGAGGGGGGAAAAGAGACAGCAACAGTAGAAGAATGGTGCAAACCTTTTAGAACAAGCTTATTTCTCCTGTCACTTAAGGCCTGGGAATTGAACCCCGAACAAACAGGACAATCCACATCCAAATGAGCAGCACCCAGACAACAAACACATTCTTTATGGGCATCCAAGTTAGGGATTTTATGCCCAAAGGAGGTGTACTTTTTAAAATTTGTAGGTGTGTCACCCATACCAGAAGTTAACTACTTCTATAAAAAAGAAAAGAAACGTGTTTGTGCATGTGTGTGTGTGTGTGTGTGTGTGTGTGTGTGTATATGTATGTATATATTTACTAACAATGGGTAAGTAACAGAAATGGTACCTACCAAAGGACAAAAAGGAAAATGGGAAAAATGTGAAGAGCACAGATAGAATGAACAAGTAAACACCAAGTTGGAGTAATGAAGGAAGAGGAAGCAGCCAACTATAAAAAGATTTCAGAAAAAGGGATATAAGGCTATCTCCAATCCTCCAACTGCTCAAGATTAGAAATCCATGCCTGAATGATGAGGCAGCAAAAGAGATCTAAGGTAAACCAGGACAGTGGAGCATTATGGGTAAAGGGAGGAGCTCGAGAGCTAGATATGCGAATCTGGCAAAAGTGTCCAAGTCAGATCAGGTGTCAGGATCCAAGAACCATGAGTCGAGGAATGAATGAAAATGACATCAGATCAAATGTATTCATAATTACTCTAAGCACATCTCTGCTTATTTATAATCCAAGTAGCAAAGGCACTCTCAAATCTTGCCACGGCTTATCAATAAACTACTCTGTTAGCGAAAGTCAAAATTTATTAACTGCAGATGTCCCCTAAGCGTTTTAATGCCTCTCTACTGATTTTAAGAGAGAACTAAAAAAATACACATACTAGAAGAGACTGGTTAGACATACAGATTCCACATTCGCCACATTGGTAAAGAACAGGGTGACTGTAGGCTGCTAGTCAGACACATTTATTCAGTGCCTTCCAAAATTAGAGAATAATTCAATGAGGTTACAAAGGCCCTAAAGATACTTAAGCCAGACAAATATGATTACAACCTAGTGGAGGCCCATGTGGGAGTTAGTGACCTGAGGTACTCCACCAAGATTGACATGTGGAGAGACATGATGGAACTTACTCTCTTACTATGCAAGTGTCAGAGGCAGGAAAGGCACTAGTCTTGATCAGCATCTTGCATTCCCCAAGAATGATACCTAAACACCAAGAGAAGATAAAAAGAAGTTATGTCTTACCATAACGTTCCATTTGTGTCGTTCATCTTCTTTCATTCATCACCGATGGGTTTGGTTCTGAGCCCTTGGAACAGAGTCAGCCTAATACCAAGCTCGCGTCGGCCAAAAAACTCTTAAGCTTCTACCCACAATGCCCTTTTCCCTGTTACCTCAGATTGAGTTTGCCCATGTTATACAAGTAAAGCAGAGGCCATTTCTGTGCAAATGGCCTAAGACACCACTTGGACCCAAAGTATCCACCAGGAGCCTTTGGCGGGGGAAGGAGGGTGGGAAGTGATGAATGAAAGAAGATGAACAACACAGATGGAACATTATGGTAAGACATAACTTCTTTATCTGATGTTGTTAATCTTCTTTCCAGTAATCACCAATGGGACCGAATCCCCAACTACCTTATCATCCTTGGGTGGCCCTTATGGAAGAATATTCCTGAGAACAATTGAATCAGATGCAGCTCTCCCTCTGGAGATTACAGCCAATTTGTAACGACTGATAAAAGTGTGGGGTTTAACCCAAATGTCATCCATAGAAGCCCTGGAATGGAAGGCTACAGAAGTTGCCACAGATCTGGTGGAATGGACTTTAATATTCTGTGGCATAGGTTCTTTTGTAAATGAATAAATGAAACGTATGCAGTCCCTTAGCCATTTCAGTAAAAGTGACCTTGGGACAGAGTTTCCCATTCTAGGCCCAGAAAAGGAAATGAACAGTTGGTCATTCTTGCGTATTGTTTTGGTCCTGTCTAAATAGAATCACAATTGCCTGTGTACATCCAAGGAATGTAGGCAGTATTTTCCATTATTAGAAAAGTTTGGGAAAAATACTGGAAGATCAACAGACTGATTGATGGAAAACTCAGAAACAACTTTGGGGAGAAAGGATTGGTTCGTCCGGAGTAATACTCTGTCCTTATGAAAAATTACGTACGATCTTTTGGTGCACAATGCCTGCAACTCTGAAACTCGTCTGACTGACGTGATGGCTACCAAGAAGAGAGATTTTCCATGACAAGAATTTGAGGTCACAATTCACTGCAGCTTCAAAGGGGGGGGGGGTTGAGTCAAAGACTGAAGAACTAGCATGAGGTTCCATGGCTATACAGGCTGTCTGATTGGAGGACTGATGCAAAATACTCCTTTGAGAAAAGTTTTACATAAACGCAGTGATATGAGTGGAGTACCATCCAGTCCATTATGATAATTTGAAATCCCCGCCAGATGTACTCGTATGGTAGAGGCTGTGGCTCCATCTTCAAAAAACTTAGACAGATATTGTAAGACTGCTGTGACTGGAGCTGAATACGGATCTAGCATCCTTTTCTTTGAACAAATTGAGAACCTTTTCCATTTGTCCCGGTATAGTCTTCTGGTGGATGGTTTATGAGAAGTCAGAATGATATCATGAACAGGAGAGGGGAGGTCATCCTGCCTGGCAACTAGCAGAAGTGGAGAAACCAAGCTGTCAGCTTGAGACTGGACAGATCTGGATGCATCAAACCTTGGGGATGAGAGATCAGATCTGGAATAGGATCCAGAATCCATGGTGGGTACAACAGATGAAGCCGAAGGAAGGGGAACCAAACTTACCAAGCCAAAATGGGGCTATGAGGATCACTTCGCATTTCAACCGAATGGCTTTTTTTATGAACTGTGGAATCAGAGGAATGGGGGCATAGGGATAGAGAAGTCCCATGGGCCAATCATGAATCAGAGCGGCCCACGGGGACTCCCTCTTTGGGGGGAATAGGGCAAAATAGCTGCTGCATTTGTTGTTTGAAGGGGAGGCAAAGAGGTCGCAACAAGGCTGGCCCCAATGGCTGAAAATTTCTGCCGCTACTCTGGGATTGAGAGACCACTTGTAGGGCAAGAGAATACATCTGCTCAGCTTGTCCGCAATCACGATGGAGCTCCCTGGGATATGTGTTGCTATCAGAAAGTGGTTGGAATCTATCGCCCATTCACAAATTCTCATGGCCTCTCGACACAGGGGGTAGGATTTGGTTCCTCCTTGCTTGTTGATATACCAGACTACTGACATATTGTCTGACTGAACTGCAATTATTCCAAAGGGGAGGACCAGATGGAATACTTGCAACTCTAACACTACCGCTCTCAGTTCTAGAACGTTGATATGCAGGTTGGCCACCAGCATGGACCATGTGCCTTGGACCATCTTTCCCTGGAAATGCCCCCCACCCCCCACCCTATTAGGGAAGCATCCATGGTCACAATGGCCTTGGGCTGAGGGGGCTGAAATGGGCAGCTCCACAGATCTGTGTCTGGCCTCATCCACCAAAGAAGGTCCTGTTTGCAAGAGATGGTTATCCGGATCTGAAAACATAAAGAGTGATGGTTTGGGAGCCAGTGAGAGAAGAAGCCATCGCAGGATTCTCATATGCAGCTTCACAAGAGGCACTATTGGTATGGAGGCTGCCATGGAGCCTAGGACTTGAAGAACCTCTCTCGCCGAGACTTTGTTTTGACAGAGTATCACCTGGAGCTGAAGCCTTAACCTGTGGAGTCTGAGAGCTGGGAGTGACACCAGACAGGATAGAGTGTCGAAGACTGTCCCAATGAATTCTATCTGCTGGGCCAGAGTAAGGTTAGATTTCTCCCAGTGCACAGTTATCCCCAAAATTTCTGCCAGAGAAAGGGTATATTGCAGGATTATTACCAGAAGATGCTTGGTGGGGTCGGTAAGGAGCCAATTGTCCAAATACAGAAACACCCGGAATCCTTGCAGTCTCAAGTGAGCTGTGAACACTGCCATGCACTTTGTGAACACTCTGGGGGCTGGGGAGAGACCAAAAGGCAGGACGCGAAACTGGTAATGATTGGCTCCTAGCCAAAAGTGAAGCAGACTCCTGGAGCATTTGTCCACTTTGAGGCATCCTGGAGATCTATCAAGCACATCCAATCGCCCTCGCTGAGAAAAGGGAGGATGGACTGAACTGTGACCATCCGGAATTTGGTTTGGGCGACATGTTTGTTCAAACTGCTGAGATCCAGAATGGGTCTCCAGTCCCCTGTCTTTTTAGGCACCATAAAGAATCTTGAGTAAAATCCGGATCCGCATTAGTCTGGTGGGACTAGTTGGATGGCTCATTTTTGATACAGCTTTCTTACTTCTGAAGTTGCTTCTTCCCTCTGACTGGGTGTAATGTCAGGAAGTTTTGGATAAGATATGAGGGGAATGGTATAACCTCTGGTAATGATGTTCTGTACCCAACGATCAGTGGTGACAGAGTGCCAGACAGCTTGGTGCAGAGAGAAACGACCCCGACTGCTTTCATAGGCAAGCAATCGGGCCTCTCTTCAGGAGCGCTGGTAAGGCTGTCCAGAGGAGTCGCCCCTGAGGCCTTGGTTGCATGGACCCCCTCTGCCTCGAAAGGGGCGTCTTCCGGAATTGTTATCCTCTCTTGCCCCTGGGGGTATCATCACCACATGTGGCACAGAAAGCACCCTGAGATTTTTTGTGCCACATCTTCCCACTCCTCTGGTTCCTGGAGAAGGAATTTTGAGGATTGGAAAAACGTAGGCTCATGGCAAACAGAGTCTTACCATCCTGCTCACACCTGGCCAGAGTGTCCATTACCTTGGAGCCAAACAGGGAAGATGCTTCGATGGGAACATTCAAAACAGAAGACTTGAAGGGGTCCGTGAGGTCACAAATGCGCATCCAGGCGTGACGCCTCATAACTATGCTTGAACCCAGTGCTCTAGCCACTCCGTCGGATGCATATGAAATCAACCTCATGGACGAACTGGAGACAGATTCCAGGGTTGCGAGCTGCAAAGCAACTTTGTCCCTCACCTTGTCAGACACTTGCCCTGCTAGTGTTCCAGACAGTTTGGAAATAAAGTCTCCTTGGAGCCTCGTAAAATGTGCCAAGTAGTTCAAGGACCGTATGGCAAAGGTCGCTGATGCAAAAACTCGCTTCCCCAATCTGTCCACGGTCCGGTACTCTCTGTTGGGCGGGTGGACAGTAAGACTCTCTACAGCTAGGTCCTTTTTAGTGGCCGCCGCCACCACCATAGCATCGACTGGTAAACCTTTGGACCAATGTGGGTGTTTCTCGGGTGGGGAGAGAATCTTGTCGGGTCTCCGTGGGATCGGCTCAACAGTCGGGGGTTCTTCCAGGCGCACTGCACCACGAGCTGAACTAGCTCGTCTGCAGGCAGGGTCACCCAAGAGGTAGAAGGTCGGGCAAGGAAAGCCTGCAGGAACACGGACTCCTCAGAAGAAGGATTAGTGGGCTTCCAGTCACCCCTCTGTTTCAGCATTTCAAGGATGTCTCCGAAGAAGACAACATCAGGAGGTGACCATGGGGACCCTTCACTATCATCAAAATCCGTGTCCTCTGTTAGAGACTCCTCAGGTGAGTCTACATGCTTCCTCTTGCACAATCTCTTCCATGGGGCCTCCTCAGTGGGGGCTTCTGAGGAGGACTTGGAAGAGTGGGCACCCTCTACAGGGAGTTCCTGAGGCTTCCCTGCCCAGAGTCCTGGGGAAGTGGCCTGTGGTAGCTACAGCTCAGGGGGAGAAAACTGGGGTTCCAATGTCGGCAGAATGCTTCCAGCAGCAACAGCCCTCTCCACCACATGGAAATCAGGTCCACCTGAAGAGGGATAGGAGCCCGGAACCAAAAAGGACAACCTTAGAACAGGGGTCACACCCTACTCCGCCAAACCCGCTTGCGAGGATGAAGCCTCAAGCAGGATCGGAGCAGACAAAACTCCTGGTACCAAGGACAGAAACGAAGAAACATTCGGGACCATGCCACCAACCGAAGAGCCCGCAGCACAATCACGGGTTTGAGGAAGGACTGGTTCAGTAGGAATGGAGGACCAAAGGGACAGTCCTGGAGTCAAAGTGAGGTCCACTACTGGTGCCGAGATGGGGGGGGGGGTTCCGAAAGAGACATCGAAGCAGAATGCTTTGGAACCTTGGTGGTCAAAGGAGGAGAATAGGATTGAGTCCGTGGAGAAATCAACCCAAATCCCATAGAGGGATGGGTCCTGGATGGCATTGGTATCCCCCCTGGCTGCCAGCAGCTGGTCTACAAGATGCACCACAAAGTTCTGAAAGGCTCCTGGTGGATCTAGTGGATACTCCTGACGGGGAGTCTGGTCAATCTAAGAATAAGCTATACACTTGGCCTAGAAACGGGTCTACAGACAGACAGTATCGGGTCCGTGGTGCGGGGTTTACCGGCACTGAAGTCTCAAGTTTAGAGACCAGAAGCAGTGGAGTCAAATCTATTGTAGTTGGAGAAATAAGAGAGCTCGGTGCCGAAGAGGCACGCGGAGACGATACGGGTCGTCATTCCAGAGAAGGAGATCGAAGGCGTGCACTGTGCTGAAGTGGCAACTAGTGCTGAAGTCATAGTAGGCAGGTTTATGGTCGGTGCCGGACACAGTACTGGTGCCAAAGCTGGTGCCGATATAACAACATTTGTAGTGCCTGGAGCAGATGAGGTCGGAGCCGACGAGGCAGATTTACGCTCCTAAGAAAGTTTTTGTACCTTAGGTTTGACAGACGTGCCCTGGTCACCCGAGGGTGAAGAGGGAACCAAATGGGACCTTTTTTTACCTTTCATAGGAGGGGTTGAGACCTCTGTTGCAGAAAGGGCCTCTGAAAGGTGCGATTTAAGCAGGCCCTTTAGAATCAACTTATTCTTGTGCTCGTTCAGGGTGCGCTGACTAAAACTTTGGCAAATTACACAGGGAGGCTGCACTGAAAGATGGGGCACCCCCAAGCAATAAACACAATCATCATGAGAGTCACTGTTCGGAAGATTACCATTACACGAAGTACAGTGCTTGAAACCTGAAGTACCCTTTTTGTCAGACATCATGACAAGATAACACAATAATCAATTAAAGTCTTCAAATACAATTTGAAATCCAATTTGGTGTAGTCTAGATCTAAACAAATACACACAGTATCTATCCCAAGAGGAAAAACACACAACTAGATAGAAAAGGAAGGAATACCAGCTATGGTATTCAAGGAATACCACAAGGGTAAAGAGAGAGGGCCATACCACCAATGGTACTTAAAAGATTACCAAACGGGTAGAAGGAAAGAGATAAAGGAGTAAATCTATCTGTAAACGTGAAGATCAATGAATATAAATCACTAACGACAAGAGAATCAAACAATTTTCTCACAAAATATCAAAAAGTTTCCAATTAGCTGACAGCTCAGCTGAAATGCGGCTTTACGGCTACACGGCAAACGAGATCTGAGGTAACAGGGAGAAGGGCGTTGTGGGTAGAAGCTTAGCTTGAGAGTTTTTGACTGGCACGAGCTTGGTACTAAGTTGACTCAGTTCCGAGGGACTGGAACCAAACCCATAGGTGATGAATGGAAAAAAGATTAACAACATCAGATCTGGACTTAACCACTGGCTATGTAACTGGTGTCATTGTAAGGAGGTCCAGTATGTGCCCGTCTGGGAAGAGATGGCAGATACGATTTCCTGTTTTGCCAGGGATGGCTTACACCTCTCATACCAGAGTTTCTACACAGTGGTTAAACCCACTGTTGCTCTCATCGCACCTTCTTTAGGTAGAGTTCCCCAGATGGGCATTCCTATATAACAGCCTCAAATTCAAATTTGGAGAACATCATGATGGCACAACTCCATGCCAGAAGTCTAAACAGAAAGATGCCAGAACCTGAGGCTGTAGTGCAACTCACACACATTCATATTTGTGTAGTTATTGACACATGGTTTTAATGCAATAAAAACACTCCCTCAGTACCAGGGTTTAATGGCTATCATGCCTTTAGCCCTTTGGGTAACTGTAGTGAAGTATTTGTTAGAAACACCATTACTTCACATCAAATTACCCACAACCTTAACTTGGAGTACCCTTAACAAATTTAGCTATTATTTCATTGCCAGCTAGAGATCCCCATCAATGTCCTCAAAAGATCATGAAAATTACCTTAACATCACCAACTGACACACTTACAACTCCAAAAGTAGTTATGCTTATTTTTTCCTAGACTGTATTAATACCAATGCATTAGAGCATGTTGTAAAACTACCAACACTAGAGACTCTAACATAACTGACCTAATCCATACCAAATGGGCCCCTGCCTCTACCCCATCTTGTACCTACTCATCCCTGGTTAAAGCTGACCAGAAGCTGGTCATCTTCTCTGTCAGACCTAGTTGTACTATCCCATCAACAAATGAGACCTATCTTTACGGACTTTCACAAGGGGAACCCTACTTCAGCTTGTAGAGGACATATGAAAAATTTTAAAGAATCCTTTGCAAACAGACCCAATCAAGAGGTTGCCAAATTCACCTCCAAATATTACCAGCATCTAAACAGCTGCATAGTTAAGTCAGCATCAATCTGCCCAAAATATAATGGTAAATTCAGAAATAGAACAGATTTACACCAGACTTATCATTTAAGGCCACGCTCGATTTAGAACATAAGCAGTATTAAGTGCTTAACAAGGGTGGAAAGAATAAGTTAAAGGTGTGTAGGACTAGACGTTTTATGGTATCCGTGATCAAATGCTTATTATTATTATTATTCCTCAGTTCCAGTCACCACCATCTCATCCTTTAGCTATCATGATTATACTACTACCTATTATAGCTACTACTTACTCATTCATTACACCCACTTAAACTCAGTCTCACACTACTGTCTACACTCGGATTCATAGGTGTGTACTAGGCTAATAACCCTGGAGCCTTTACAAGCCTAGCCCATAGAAGTGCCCTGGCATCGTGCCACCCATTAGTTCCCAGTGCCTCTATCAAGAAGAGCCACTGGAGTGATCCCTGGGGTGAACTTTCTATTTCCCATCCACTCATCAAGATTTTTCTTGAAGAGGGACAGTGAGGTGCTCTGCTTGACAAGTATGGGAAGTCTATTCTAGAGCTTGGGCAGTTTCTGGGTCCCTCCAGCATGTTCTGTTGATTGTGGTAATGAGGTTGACGTCTCTGGAGCGTGTGGTGCAGAGGGATTGGGATTTCTTTAGATGCAGCATTTCTGACAGAGCTAGGTCGGATATGGCTTTGTAAGTCAAGCAGAGACTGCCTGTAAGTAGGCGATATGAGACAGAGAATAGCTGGAGTCTTTTGAGTCTGTCTGTATAGGACATGTGTTTAATGCCTAGGATCCTCTTTCTGAGGTACTTCTGTGCCCTCTCCAGCTGTTGCAGGTGTCTAGTGAGGTACATGCCAAATGGGGCATTATACTCAATGATTGGTCTAATGAAGGAAGAGTAGAGAGAGACGATGACCTCCTTCTTCCTGGATGCAAAACCCTTGGTAATGAGATGTGCCACACAGACGTACTTTCAGACCACAGTGGCAGTTGCTGTCATCCTGCATCCCCAGATCTCTTATAATGCGCCTTCAGTGTACGGTGGGCTCCCATCGATGTGGTAATTAGTAGGAACTGAGTTTTTACCAAAGGGAATGACAAAGCATTTTTTGGAGTTAAGCTTAAGGCCATTATTTCTACACCAGTCATTGGTCTCAGTGAGGCCTTTCTGTAGGATGTCTGCATCACTTGGGGAGTTAATAATGGCTCCCAGCTTGTATTTGTCTGCGAACTTGGTCAGCCAGAGTCTCTTTGTGTTGGCCTGGACTTCTGAGAAATAGATGCAGAACAGGAGAGGACCCAGGACCGATCCCTGTGGGACTCCACTCGTGACTGGTTGGCAGTCTGACTTGGAGTCCGCTACTTTCACACCGTGTGTTCTATCTGTGAGCCAATTTGCAACCCACATAGTGATATAGGGGTTGATGCCTAGTTTGGTGAGTTTATCAATAATTCCCAAGTGAGGAATGGTATCAAAGGCCTTGGCCAGATTGAGATAGGCTGTATGCACTGCCTTACCTTCATCCACAGCCCTGGTGATCCTTCATCCACAGCCCTGGTGATTGACTCAAAGAAGTCAACCAGGTTGAGCAGGCATTATCTTCCTTTCACAAAGTCAAATTGCGTGGGGTCTTGAGTTTGGAGATTTCCTATATCTTTGTTAATCGGGTCCATGACAATGCACTCCATACCTTTACATATTACATTTGTCAGACTAATGGGGCGATAATTCCCAGGGTCTACAATCGCTCCCCCTTTATGGAGAGGGATGACTGTAGTAGTGCGCCATTCGGTAGGGACAAAGCCGAAGGTGAAGATGTGACTGAACAGGGCACACAGATGTGGTGCCAGTTCGCTTTGTAGTTCATGACGAACACATTCAGGAATATTATCGGGTCCCATGGAAGCTGTACTCTTGGCCTTGGACAATGCAGCTTTAACCTGTGCTGTAGTAATGCTGGGTGCCTGGCATTCTTCCGGTATTGTGATTGGTCCTTTATGGGTGAGCGAGGGGGTAAAGTTGGCACCAAATCTGTCGGCCCATATGCTGGCAATATGTTAGCTCAGTACAGGCGGTACGATTGTGCAGTAACTCAGCAAATCTGGGTATTGCCGTGTAGGGTCTTGATATAACTAAAGGCGGCTTTGTCATTGTTTTTAGTGTCTGCTGCAATTCTGCCTTCAGCTGGCATTAGAGGATTTGATGAGGTATCTCAACTTTTTGTTGAGGCTAATAAGGGAGTTTTTTCCATTCTGTGTTGTGTGGTTTTACAATAAATTACGTGTATCATACGGTCTTGGTGCCCTTATTTGGTTCTCCTGCGAACTTTTTGTTTGGTTTTGGAGTTTTTCCTGTCTTGGGACTTCACCTTTTTCTGCAACAGTTTCTTCCTTCTGTTATACAGTTTATTAATGGCAGGGGACCACCAGACTGGCTTCCTTTTTTGGAGAACAGCATCTTGGTTCTGTTGGGTATGGCTAGTTCAATGCATTTATGTACATGTTTGTACAGTGCATTGGTGTATGATTTGGGAGTCATGCAGCTATTTTCCATTGGCATGGGTGCCGTGAAGTTAGCCACCTCTGTTTTTATGAGCCCAAAGTCAGCTTTGGAGAAATTTTTCAAGGTTGTTACCTTTACAGGGGGGTGTGGGTGAGATGTGGATTTCTATGGTGATTAATTTATGGTTGGATCTGACCAGGAGCGACTGACTATTGGTGTAGAGCAACGGTCGCCCATGTTAGTAAAAACCAGGTCAAGGATGCTGCTTCCTTTAGTGGGGGTCAGAATGAGCCAGTCCAGGGCACTGGAAATGATGAATTCCAGGAAGTGTTGGGGCAGTGTATTGGTGCTTGAGTAGTTCCAGTTGATGCACGGGTAATTGAAGTCTCCTAATATTAGAGTGTTAGGTTGGACCTGGATAGATTCCAGGGTACTTAGGAACTTGGAAGTGAGAGTCTAGGGACATGGTTGGGGACCTACAACTGGCTATGACCTGGATCGCCGTCTTAACCAATGTTAGTTGCACCTGAAGCATCTCAGATGTGTTATGCTGGGCTGCTAGTCTGGAGGTGTGCATATCATTTATGAATATGGAGACACCACCACCTTTGGAGCTTCTGCCCATATTTCGGGGCCGAAAGGTGTGAAATGTGTTACAGCTTGCTAGCGCAGGGGTGCTTTCTGCCGCTTTAAACCAGGTCTCCGTTACAGCACAAATGTCGATGTTCTCCATTTTGAGGAGTGCTTCAAGCAAGTGCATCTTCAGATTTAGACTTCTAGCAATGAGCAGCATGATCCTCAGACTGAATTTATTTATAGCTGTTACGGTGGTAATTTGGTCTTTGGAACACTGCCTAAAAAACGCACTAAAACCTGTTGAAGTGCAAAGTGATTAAGCTATTTGAAGTGCAAGAGAGAGAGAGAAAGAACTAGCAAGATCTAAGGGAAAAACTGAAGAGCAGACTTTCTGGCACCAGTAATAGTTTACCTCAGCTCGGCGCCATTGTGCGGAGCTTAAACAAGCACAAACCCATGCAAATGCGGGCTTTTAAACCAGAAAGTTGAAAGGGATCGAAACACTGCCCAAAAGGCCAATAAACTACAAATTCTAGGCCAAAAACCACTCCTCTTGTGTTAGATAGACTACCTAGTGTTTACCACTCCCACTGATAAGCTGGAAGGCTTCTCTCCAACACAGAAAGACTCTTGTCTATGGAGCAGTGTCAAACTTTCAGAAAAGTAACTGTATATAAAAGGCACAAATTACAGACTTATTACTGCACTGTATACAGTACTCTCTCTAGTAGGTCTCCCTGTACAATATTCTTCTTCAACCCTATCTGCTCGTCAGTAAACTGTATCTATGGGCAAATTTACCTTGGTCCTACCTTGCTATTGTTTGATTATAAGCTTACTTAGTAAAATTACATCATCTTACTTGCAAAACGATTGCAACTTTTTTTTACTCGTTATTTAGTCTCCTAGGCCTCTGCTGAAAAGGGTTTTACTTTGTTGCTTTAGTCAGACTATCTCAGTAAAAAAAATAAAGAAATTAAAACTGTATTTATAGCCATGCTTTTCTTTAAAAATAATATATGTATATGTATACATGTACATATATAAAAATATATACGCATATATATGTACATATAGAAATATTTACATGTATACACATATTATATATGTATACATATATATATATATATATATATATATATATATATATATATATATACATACAGAGAGAGAGAGAGATCTACTTCATAACGTTAAAATTTCATAATGTTGAATTTCATAACTTTGAGACCATAACATCGAAAATTCAAAACACTGAAAACTCAAAACAATGAAAGTGTGCTTCATAACATGGAAAACTACATTGCACAAGTGAATAAGATTCCCTCTACCTATACCATCACCTAACTGACAAACACACTTTCTACTACGTTTCTGCAGGGGGGACTCTTCCCCCCACACCCCCCGTAAATTAAATATACCAACTCCAAGATCGCACTACAGTGGAAAAAGTTTATTTCTTAACCTCAGTGTATGGTGATTGTGATACAGTGAGGTTAGGAAATGAACGCTCTCGGAGTTGGTATGTATAATTTACGGGGGTGTGGGAGGGAAGAGCCTCTCACATGGGGGGGGGGGTGCAGGGGGGCGTGCCCCCCTGCAGAAACGTAGTAGAAAGTGTGTTTGTTTGTTAGTTAGGTGTTGTTATAGATGGAGAGGATATTATTTACATATGCACTGTAGTTTTCAATATTATGAAGCACACATTCAATGTTCTGACTTTTCAATGTTTTGGGTTTTCAGTGTGTTTTGGGATTTAGATGTTTTGGTCTCAATGTTATAAAATTCAACGTTATGAAATTTCAATGTTATGAAGTAGACCCATATATATGACTGGTAAGAAAAGTTTTATTTATTTTTACTGCTAAAAGAAGGTGCGACTGCGAGCTACTGTGAGCAGAAGCTACGCCTTTGCGTGCGACGTAAAGAAATTACAACTTCTGTCTGGCTGGTAGAACTTGTATGGTCAGAACAACTTTATTGTATTTTATTATTTAGTTGGATATTGCTGGTATAATTTTTGTCATAGAAGTTGATTTAAGTTCCTTTGATTTCTTTGCTACTGACTTTGTGTATTTTTTTTTCTTTGCAATATTTTATTCAATTAAAGCTGAATATGGATTCCTTAAATGAGTATGCAATTAACGATTTGCTAATGCACAAGTATCTTGTACAGTGTAGCAAATGCTATAAATATTTGAAGGTAACAACTGATAACACTGGTGATCTTTGCTCCTCGTGTCAAAAGCTGGATGATTTGTGCTTACCATTGTTAGAAGGAAATCTTGACTTAATGATGATGATTGCACATGTGCAATTGGCATGGCTTGGAGAACTGTTGTATCATGTATTAATGACCGGACTGATCAACTAAATAATGTTAGGCATAGAACAAATGGAACAGATTTAGGAAATGATGCATCTATTTTCTGCAAAGAACATTCAACTGCTATGAAACATGATGAGGCCCCTGAGAACTATGGAATTGTGGATGCAAGTACTCAGCAATCTGAGGATCCAGTTTGTTTAGAAGGAAACAAAAAAAAAAAGAAAGAAAGGAAGAAGTTCTCAACAAATAACAAGGAAGAAAAAAGAAACTGACTAATGACTGTAAAAGAAAGATAATACGTAGTAAAAAGGATTCTGCTTTATGTAACACACTGGTGATAGGGAATGAAGACATCTGTCTTTGTTATGTAACACACTGGTGACAGGGAATGAATATATCTGTCTATCAGAAAACCCTCAGTCTACAGAAAAAGGAATCATCTTTCCAATGGAAAAGGTACAAAAAAGAGGCAAGGGGCAGGTGAAAAGGAAGAAATCAAAACTGAACGTGGAAAGATTGAAGAACATTACTGCAAGAAAAAAGAAGAGAAAGACAGATGTTGACTACATGGCTCAAGATGTGGATTTACAATGCCAGCTGGATGAGAATTTAATACGCAATGAAAACAGTGGAATTAATAAGACTAATAGTGATGAAGATCTATCCTTCGTAACAACTGATAGAGCAGAAATGACTGTATTAGAAGTTGAAGATTCTTCAGAGATGGTCAGCAAAGATATTCTTGTAATTGGAGATTCAGTTATTAGAGGAACTGATACTTATACTTGCAGAGATGATAATGAACATTGAGTACTGTTATTCTTGACAGGAGCAAAAATAGAAGATGTGAAACAAGCCTTGGAACACCTTAATGTAAGGAAGTATGGATCTGTTTTTATTCATGTTGGTACAAATGATGTCACGAACAGAGATTCTCTGACTGTTAGTCGGGAACCGACAGCCCTCCTAGATAGTATAGCTTGTACTGGTATTAGGACATATTTTTCACCAATCACCTATAGAAAGGATAGTCAGGTCACTGTGAATGAAAAGATTTTTTGGATAAACACCTACATGGAAAAAATGTCCTGTTTTAAAAAATGGAAATGTGTAGAGCATCCAAGCCTTCTTTTGGGCACACGTGTTCAGACAGAATGGTGTGCATTTGTCTAGATCAGGGAAGAGAATTTTTGCAGCAGATATTTTGCAATATTTGACAAACACTAGCCAGGATTTTTGCCAGGTCAAAAATGTAACAGTTGACAGATAGCTACATTTGATGCATCTCTGATCGTTGTTAATGCTAGGACCATTAATAGTAGAGTTTTTTTATTAGAAAATTTGCTACGTTCCCACAAGATTGATGTTGTTATAGTTTGTGAAACATGGTTAAAGAACAATGAATGGAAACCAGTTCTGTCAGGGTATAAATGTTTTTACTGTAACAGACATTCTAACAAAAAAATCAGGTGGAGGTGTTATGATAGGGTTTAAAGATAGCTATGAGACTTGTGATTATTACATGTTCAATGATAACACCAATACTACAGACTGTGTAACTGTGACAATAAAGACAACCCTGGAACATATAACAATTGTTGGAGTGTACAGACCACCAAAGTCAAGTGCAGATGACCTAGAGGAATTCATACATTTCTTACATGAAACACTGGAGGGAAGAATAATATTAGCTGGGGACTTAAATTTAACAGAAACAGACTGGAATAATAATGGTTCAACATTAGTAAAGAAATTATTCACAAAGTATATTCAGGAACAACAAATGCTTCAGATTGTAAAAAAATAACTACCAGGGGATGGAATATACTAGATATTGTTTGTATTCCCAAAGAAATTACTGTAACTTCAAGTCAAGTTTTACCACCATTGATGTGAAGTGATCATGGGGTCATTAAGGTTAATTTGTTGCTAGATAATTCTACCAAACTGAAATCTAAGCCAATGCACAGAAGGTTAATTACAGACTATAGGGAAGCAAAACAGTTACTATATAAAACTAACTGGAGTGAGGTGTTCAGTGGAAAAACTGCAGCTGGAATGTGGAACGTTTTGAAAGAGAAATTGTTTTGAGTGCAAAAAGTAAAAAAAAATGTTTAACATCAGGATCTAGGCACACAACATCAGGGGGTATATTTCCATAAGAACAAGATACCTGATTAAGGTGAGAGACAAAAAATAAAAGAAATGGAAGAGAGGTCGAACTACAACTTTGAAAACTGAAATAAACGAGCTGGACAAACAGATTAAGCATAGTGTTAGACAAGATCAAGAAAAATTTGAAGAAAATGTATATAAAGATATTGAGCATAATAGGAAACCTTTTTATAGATACATAAGATGTGGAAGGAGTAAAGATACACAAATTGATAAACTGTGTGCAGATTCTAAAATTTATTCTCAGACACAACAGATTATAAATACATTTACAAAAATCTTATGCAAAACAGTTTGGCTCCACAAAAGGGGTGGTAAGTTGTCCTAGTGACATCCAGGTAACCCCAGATACCGGAATCAAAATAGATTATATTGAAAAAGAACTGGGCAAACTGGATCCAAACAAAGCGCAGGGAGGAGACGGAATAAGTAACAATGACCTGAGAACACTTAAGCAAGAACTTACACTCCCATTACATCTATTATTCACTAGGTCATATAAATATGGGGAGATTCTTCAAGATTGGAGACATGCACTTATTAAACCTGTCTTTAAGGGAAAGGGGAGTAGGACAAACACAGAATCATATAGACCCTTAAGTCTACTTTCATGTTGTGAAAAAATAATGGAGAAGGTAATACTGGATAAGTTATTGTCAGAACTGGAAAGGTTGGGACTTGAAACCATATATCAGCAGACATGTGTTGAAAATAGATCTATTACCACCTGTAACATGATGTTCTATAACAATATAATAGCTATGAATGAAAAATTGTTCTGTGATGTGATTTATATAGATTTAGCTTCAGCATTTGACAGGGTCATGCACAAAACACTGATCAATAAATTAGTACAACTAGGTAATGATGTACTGTTGATAAGATGGATAGCTGCATGGCTTACAAATAGAACATGGCAAGTACCATACACCAACTGGACAGGTGAAATCCTTGGTTATAGTCAAGGTGACCTACAAGGCTATGTACTAGACCCTTACTTGTTTAGATTGTATATTTCAGACCTTACTTTTTCATCTGAGGTGTTCTACAATCTATATACGGACAACCTGAAATTGGGTAAATTGATTACAAGTGTTACAGACAAGGCATGTCTGGAAAATAATTTGACTAAATTGACCATTTGGGCACGGGAGAATAATATGTTGATAAATACATCAAAAACTAAGCATATGAGATTTGGGAGACAAACTGAAAGGTGAATATTTAATACAGCACACAGTGATTGAAACTGTAGACTCATTCAAGGACCTGGGTAAAAGGGTAGATTCAGCTATGAGTTTTTCTAATCATATCAACCAATTGGCTAATGATAGTTATAGAACTATAGGTTGTATAAAAAGATTTTGCCTAGGAAATCAAACATAATGCATTCATTGTCTGTTAGTTACATTAGACCCAAACTTGAGTATGGAATAACAATACGGAAACCCTATAGGAAAACAAGCATGAATAAACTGGAAAGAGTACAGCGGAAATATACTAAGGTCATCCATGGATGTGAAAATCTAAGTTATTATGAAAGACTAAAATATCTGAACTTTTACAGTGTCTCTTACAGATATTTAAGAGGAGATCTTATTCAGGTATATAGGGCATTTAGGGACAACTACCTCTGGGAATGTTTGGGGTTATCAAAAAGTACTAGAGAATCGTCAGATAACCTATGTAGAAGATTCTACAGGAATGAGAAGTGTACTAATTGGTTCCCTGACAGAATAGCTGATGCTTGGAACAGACTACCAAATTACATTAAAGCAAGTACTAGTTTAGATATTTTTAAGAACAGCCTGGACATTTATTATGGGAACAAGTGTTTTGGCATATTGGCAAGCTAGAATGGCTTTAATGCCCGTGCTTGAAACATTTCTATGTTAGTATGTATACATATATACACATATATACACATATATGTGCATATATGTATATACATACATACACACATCCATCCACCCACAATCCCTTTTTCCCATTTTTGCACATGGGGTTGGTGTGTCACTTCAACAGTGACAATCATCTACATCCAAGGTTTACACTGCTGGGTGGTTAGCCCTGCTACAGTAGTTCTTCCACCACCACACACAAACCTACAGCCAGTTTAGGAAGTCCAATTCACCTCATGCATGCTTTCGGAACGTGGGAGGAAAATGGAGCCCCCAGAGGAAACCCACACAAACACAGGGAGGACATGCAGACTCTGCACAGAAGGCACCCCAGCTGAAAATCAAACCGGGGAACCTCTTGCTGTGAGGTAACAATGCTGTCCACTGTGCTGTCATACTATTTAATATGGGTCTACCTAAAATGAACTAAACAACATAAGAAAAGCAGAAAAAAAATCTAACCTGAAAAACACTGACAAAATTGAAGTTACACAGGGGAGGGTACATGTCCTTTCCCTACTGTTGCACCATCTTAGAGTTGATATATATATTAGCAGGGGGTGCGGTTGGCTTGCTCCCCCTGCAAAAACATTAAAAAATGTGACATAATCTAACCACATATAATACCACTGAAAAATCTGACCAAATCGAAACACATTTTCTCAATATTTTTCGCAGGGGACTCCACCCCTGCTAATCACATACACCAACTCTGAGGGAGCACAACAACTGAGAAAAGGCATAAATCCTCCCCTAGTATAACTTCAATTCTGTCAGTGTTTTGCATTTAATTTTCAGTTTAGATTTTTTTACATTTATATTGTTTTCTGGCGATCATTTTATTGTTGATCTTATGTTGTTTAGATTATTTCAGGTACACCCCTATGTGTGTGTGTGTGTGTGTGTGTGTGTGTATATAGTTATCTATACACACACACACACACACACACACACATATATATATATATATATATATATACACACACATATATATATATATATATTTATACGTGTATGTATAGAGATATTGATAGTTATCAATATAAATATACACATACACGCACACACACATATATATATATATATATATATATATACATACATACATACATATATACATACACACACACACACACACACACACACACACACACACACACACACACACACCCCTACATATATATCTATATATCTATCAGGTGGAATCCCAGGGGTGTATTTTCTGTTTTCCTTCCAGTGATCTAGACTGTGCATAAAAAAGGATAATGAGGTGCTCTGCTTGACGTGGAGAGAGTCTCTATTCCACAGATGGGGGATCTCTGGGACACAAATCTGTCCCACCAACAAGTCCGATTGATGTGACAGACCAGGTTGAAGTCATGCGTACGGGTTACTCGAGTGGAGCTTGACTTGTAGATATGCAGCAGTCCCATCAAGGTGGGTCTGAGATCGCATAGTCTCCCAGACAGCGGTCAATTCTGAGGAGTCTGTATGAAACAGAGCAGAGGGACAGGGCAATTAGCCTATCTGTGTAGGGTAGATGTTTGAGGCTCTGGATTCTCCTGGTGAGGAACCTCAGTGGTCTCTCCAGCTGCCACATGTGCTTTGTGAGGTACATGCCGAATGGGGTGGTGTACTCAGTAACTGGCCTTATAAGGGAAGAATACAGGGATGTTATGACCTCCTTGTCCCTGGATGAGATGCCCTTACTTATGAGGTGGGCCATGTAGAAAGCTTTCCATACAATGGAAGAAACACGGTGGTCAAAAGTCAGATTGCTATCAACCTGGGTGCCCAAATCCCTCATGATTGATCGTGTGCTTAGGATGTTATTAATGTGATATTAGGTGGGGACGTCATTCTCCCCAAAGGGGATGATTATGCATTTTTTGGCATTCAGATTGAGGCCATGATTCTGGCACCGGTCATTTGTTTGGGTGAGACCCTCTTGCAGGACGTCCACATCACTTTGGGAATTGATGACCATGCCCAACTTGCAGTCATCTGCAAACCTGGTCAGCCATAACCCACTGGTTTTGGCCTGCACCTCAGAGAAGTACATCCTAAATAAAAGAGGCCACAGGACTGATCCCTGGGGTACGCTGCTCGTTCCGTGTCTACTGCTTAAGGTAGCTTTTCCTATTTTGATCAGGTGGGTTCTATCAATGAACCAGTTTGCTACCCATCTGGTAACATATGGATTGCTGCCTAGTTGAGAGTGTTTAACTATATATACTGATTAACTTCTGGAGCTTTTCTCCAAAGGTCTTGAATGAGAAAGAGCAAATCCCAGATGGACAACCAGGTTAAAAGAAAAAATAAACAACAAGCAATAAAAAGAAGTTAGCAATAAAAAGAAGTTATGTACTCACCGTAAAATTTCATCTGAGTAGTTGGACTTCATTTGTCATCAACCTGTGGTTATTCGGATCCGATCAGATCTGAGACAGCAACTTCACCAGCATCTGCTCTGAGTTCCAAGCTCCTCCCCTTACCCATAATACCCCTTCATCTCCTTTCTTCCTTCAGAGTGAGTTTGCTGCACCATAAATATAAACCTGACCCGATAGGCCTGAATAATAAAAAGCAGAGAACAGCTACCTAGGCGCTCTCCCCTGTCTACCAAAGTAGAAACACCATGAGCAGGTCAGGGGGAAGGAGGGAGGGACAGTTGATGATAAATGAAGCCCAACTACTCAGATGGAACGTTATGGTGAGTACATCCATTCTTTATCTGAAGTAGTTGACTTCATTTGATCACCAACCTGTGGGACAGAGCCCCAGCTGCCAAACAGTTGGGTGGCCCTCATGGAAGGATATTCTAGGGAATTGCGGAGCCAAAGGAGGCTCTCCCTCTAGATATCGTGTCCAGTTTGTAGTGAGAAATGAAGGTGTGAGATGAGGACCAGGTAACTGCCGAACAAACATCGTCCAAAGACACCCTGGACCAAAAGGCCGCTGACGTAGCCATGGACCTGGTAGAATGGGCTTTGATTTGTCCTAGAGGTGACATGCCCTGTCTTTATAAACCTGAGGGATGCAAGAAGAAATCCATCTGGCAATGGTTACTTTAGAGAACGGTTTGCCCAGAAAGGTGTAAAAAAGGACACGGTTGGTCATATCTGCAAAAGGCCTTAGTCCTATGTAAACAGAAATGTAGCTGTCTATGTACGTCTAACAAATGCAATTTATATTCACCCCTGTTCTGAAAATTTGGGAAGAAAACAGGTAAACGGATTGTCTGACTGATATTAGTTTCAGAGGCCACTTTAGGAAGAAAGGAAGGATTAGTACGAAGTGAGACCCTGTCCTTATGGAAAATCAGATATGGAGGTTTGACAGATAATGCCTGGAGCTCTGACACCCTCCTAGACGAAGTGATAGCCACTAGGAAAGGCTGTCTTCCAAGATAAAAATTTCAGATCCACAGAAGCAGCTGGCTCAAAAGGTGGAACAACCAAAGCTTGGAAAACTAGGATAAGATCCCTTGGGGGGGGGGGGTAGGATCTTTAACCGGAGGTCTTAAAAGAAAGGTACCTTTAATAAAGGTTTTGCAAAGTCTGGAAGAAGCTAATGAAGCCATGTTCTCACCTATATGAAAACTGGAGATGGCAGCCAGTTGAACTTTCACTGTAGATGAGCTAGAGCCCTGCTGGAAAATGTACGCCAAAAGCTCAAGAACCACAGGGACAGGGGCTGTGAAAGGGACCAAATCCCTTTGAGAAGCCCAGATAGAAAAACGCTTCCATTTGCAACAGTATAGTTTTCTGGTGGACGATTTATGAGCTGCCACTAGAATAGTCTTGACCGCAGAAGATAAGACTGGGAGTCCTAGCAATCAAGGGAAATGGAACAGCCAAGCAGTAAGCTTCAGACTGACCAGGTTTGGGTGAGGGACCCTCGAGGGGTGCGAGATGAGATGCGATATCGTGTTGGAGGGAGATGCGAACAGATCGCAGCAAGGCCAACCCCACTCGAGGAAGATATTCTCTGCTACAGAAGGATTCAGAGACCACTTGTAAGTCATTAGAATAGTCCTGCTCAGTTTGTCTGCCAGTATGTATAGAGACCCGGAATGTGCATTGCTACCAGAAATTGGCTTGTGGAGATGACCCATTCCACACTCTCATAGCCATGCAACAAAGAGGGTAAGATCAGGTTCCTCCTTCTTTGTTGATGTACCAGACCACTGACACGTTATCGGTCTGAAATTGCAAGTTCACAGAGGAAGAAAGGCATGAAGGGCCTGCAACGACAAAAGGACAGCCCTCATCTCTAGAACACTGATATGCAAATAGGTCTCGTTCAGGGACCATGTTTCTTGGACTGTCCTGCCCGAGCAATGCCCCCCCTAGTTGGGAGGAATCCGTGGTCACCGTGGCTTGGGGAGGGGCAGGAATAAATGTTCATCCCTTGACTAGTTCCAGGAGTGTATCCACCAGAGGAGGATCTTCTTGCAAGCATTGCTTATATGAACTGGATGCGTCAACAGCAGATCTAATAATGACCATTGGACTGTCAGTGTCCACCGTAGTACCCGCAAATGCAGACGAGCGCAGGGAAGAAGAGTAATGGTGGCTGCCATGGAACCTAGGGCTCGTAAAACTGCCTCAGCTGAAGGAAGTTGAGACTGAAAAACCACAGACATGTCTTAAGCTTCGAACTCTCTCTGGAGTTAGAAAAACTTTGGTTTGCAACGTAACTAAGAGAAGACTTGGATGTGTCGACTGTGATTGCCAGAAAGTCTGACAGCTTCAGGAAATAGTCCCTGGCCTGACAAAGTAGATGCTTGGTGGGAGCAGCAAGGAGTCAATCATCCAAGTATGGAAAGACCTGTATTCCTTGGAGCCTCAGGTGAGCCGCTACTACTGCCATGACCTTGGTGAACACCCTGGGGGCTGTGGTGAGACCGAAGGGTAGGGCTCAAAAATAATAATGATTGGCCCCTAGCTGAAAGTGGAGGAACCTCCTGGAGTGTCTGTGCATCTTTATTTGGTAGTACGCATCCTGGAGGTCTACGGAGCACATCCAGTCGTTCTCCTGCAGGTAAGGCAGGATGGATTGTAATGTGACCATTCGGAACTTTTTTTTTAGCAACTGACAGGTTCAGGGTGGAAAGATACAGAAATCGGTCTTAGTTCCCCAGTCTTTTTTGGCACCAAAAAGAATCTCAAATAGACGCCTGATCCAGACTGATCTCTTCTTAGCAGCTTGTCTATTTTGAGTGCTGCCACCTCCCTTTGCTTGGGTGGAACATCTGGGAGGTGTTTTGGGGCAATGGGAGAAACAACAAAGGGGATGGTATAACCTCTGGATATGATGTGAAGCACCCAATGGTGGGTTGATATGGACTCCCATGCCGCCAGGTGCAATGAAAGACAACCCCCGACTGCCTCCCGAGCAGAGCAGCAGTCGGGCAACCCCTCAGGGCTGCTGCACGGGCCTGTCCAAGAATGGTTCTCGAGACCTGAAATTTCTCGGACCCCCTCTTCCTCTGAGCCGGCGTCTGTCTGGTCCCTCCTGCCTCTAGGGGAAGATGAGTTCTGAGTGTCCCGGGAATACTGAGGCTTCCGGAACCACATCTTCTTTTGCCTCCGCTGATTCCTGGAAAAGGATCTTTGAGGGCTCACGAAGCAGATCCCGACGGCAGACAGTGTCTTCCTGACCTTTTCACTCTGGACCAATGTCTCATGAACAGTCTTCCCAAACAAGGAAGAACCATCATAAGGGTCATTCGCGAAGGACGCCTTAAAGGGTTCCGTGAACTGACGGTCTGAGCCAGGCGTGTCACCTCAAGGCAAGGCCAGACCCGGCCGCCCTTGCCGCTCCCTCGGTGGCATGTGAAAGGAGACGCAAGGACATATTAGAAACCGCTTGGAGAGTGGCCATTCGCATGGAGAATATACACTTATCCTCCAGCGACATGGACTCCGGGAGCGACTCAGCTCCCTGACAAGGTCACTCTGCAGTCGAGTGACGTGGGCCAAATAATTCAGCAGCCTTAACAGAAAAGATGTCTGAAGCATACACCAGCTTTCCTAGATGATCCATTGTCCTGGACTCTCAGTCTGGGGGGGGGGGGTGGATGGACCGTAGAACTTTCCTGAGCAAGTTCTTTCTTGGTGGCAGCTGCTACCACCATAGCGTCTACTGGAGATCCCTTGTTCCAGCTGGGCCTATCCACAGGAGGACTCAGAATTTTGTCTGGATGCTTCGGGACTGGCTCCACAGTGTCCGGTTCCTTCCATTCCCTGGTGGTAATAAGACACACCAAGGGATCTGCAGGGGGGGGGCACCCAAGCAGTAGACAGGCCCATGCCAAATGCCTCCCGAAACACCGACTCGTCCGAGGAAGGCTTGGGGGCAGACCAACCCCCCCCCCCCGCTGGCAATGGCTTTCCATGATGTCTCCAAATGAGACATCGTTGGGGGTGATCTGGGGGAACGTTTCCCTTCCTCCAAATCGGTATCCTCAGTGATTGACTCTGGGAAGGAGATCAGGCACCTCCTTTTGCACGTTTGTTTGCGAGGAACCTCTTCAGTGGGACTCTCCAGGGAGGACTCGCAAACCTCTTGTTGTTCTTCAAGGAGAACAGTCTGGGACACATCGAGCAAGGGCTGCCCCTGAATGGGCAAAATGGCAGAAGTCGTACCCAGAGCCGAGAGAGTCAGGGCAGAATCTGAGGAGATGGTCAGGGGCCCGATTCGTTGGAGAGAACCCTTTCCACCATGTCGAACGCCAAGGTTGAGCGAGGCTCCCGGGAAGCTAATGAAGAAGCTGCTCTCCCCAGATCCGACGGGGGGATCAGAGCCGAGCCCACCTGAGCCGAGATACCCAGAAGAGGGCCGTGACCCAACAAAGTCAGTGCCAACAGAGAAAATCCCAACCCCTTGGCTCCGACACCTAGTCTATGGGTCCGAGAGCCGCTCAGATCCAAACTAGTCGGGTCGGATGCACTCAAGGTAATGGCCGGCATTGAGGTACTCGCTACCATAGGCACCGACACCCTGACTCCGGGACGTCTTGGACCCAAAAACTCCAATACTGGGGGTCGGACCGGAAAAGGTGTTATTGGGGTGAAAAAGGGAAGCAAGCTCCCCCCTCCAGACGGAGAGGGGGCTGGCAAGACCCCCATCTGAATCTGGGTGCGAATAAACCTTCACATCATTTTGTCCACATCTGCCTCACTCAAGCTTCTGGTGCAGCGCGACGAGGCCATAGATACTGGCCGGGAGAACCGATGTAAGGAGGCTCTAGAAGAAGGTCTAGGCTCCTCCTGCTCTGGTGAAAATCTGAACGAGTGGAGCAGAGGAGTGCTATGCCTGGACACCCTTAGTTGTTTGTGAGGAGGACCCACCGGATCCAAACAGTTAGTGTATCTCCTCCTCCCTTTGTGTTTTCCATGACCCGCCAGATCCAACCAGTCAGGGTATCTCCTCCTCCCTTTGTCTTTTCCATGATCTTTCTCTCTCTCTTTGTCTTTCTTGTGCTCCCTATCTGCAGACCTCTTAGCAGGAGGTTGAGTCCCGGCCTGGTAGGGAACGGAAGAAAGAGTAGCAGAGGAAGATGCAGTCACAGCCGTAACTGTAGATGAAGCGGAGACAGCCGCCACCGTAGCAGGAAGAAGTCCCTTCAACACTAATTTAGCCCTACGATCCTTCGGGGCTCTGGGGTTAAACCCCTCGCAAATAGTGCATGCAGTAGAAAGATGGGGAACCCCCAAGCAAACCACACACAGAGTGTGGTCATCCATCGGAGACAACATGCGGCCACACTCTGTGCACTTTCGAAACACCAGCTTCTGCTTATCAGCCACGACAAAGCACAAGGTCCTAACTTGCCCGACCACACACACACACACACACACACACACACACACACACACACACACTCACCCAAACTGATTAATAACAAGCAGGAAGGGTGGAGGAAGGCACTACACTGAACAAAGTGACTGAATTTTTTTTTTACATTAAACACGACGCAACAGCGAAAGGGGAGGTAAGGCAAGGAAAAGGAAACCTTCCTAACACTATCCAAAACAGTACAAGAAAACTATTGCAAACTACTCACCATGCCTGGAGCTCCGAGATCACGATGCTCAGGCATGCCGTGGCAAACAAGATCAGAGGGAAGGAAGGAGATGGAGGGGTATTATGGGTAAGGGGAGGAGCTTGGAGCGTGGAGCAGATGCTGGTGAAGTTGCAGTCTCGGATCCAATCAGGTCTGAGTACCCACAGGTCGATGATCAAGTTAAGTCAACTACTTCAGATCAGTGGTATCATCACTTTTAGCTTAAGCTACGGTAACTGGTGCAAAATCTTAACTCCCTCCAAAAACAGAGATGCATACTTCCATACAAAAGGAAGGAAGCTAAACATGCAGAATTAAATGCTCCACTGTTACACAAACTTTTACATTTGAGTTACTTCATTTACACAGTGTTCAAACACAAAATTAGAGAGCATTTATACAGTATCCAAAGATAAACAATGGCATACAGCAGTGTTGGAAGACACCAACCACTAAAGAAACACTATAGACATTCCAATGCTGAGACAAAAAAAAAAAAAGAAAAAGAAAATCACAAAAACGTACAGCACTTACCATAAATAAGATCTAATTTTTTTTAATATACACGGATTTCAACTAAACTGCTCAATTAAGAAGCAGTCCTGACATTAATATATATTAAAGGAATTACTACATCTAATTTTTAGCTATAGCAACCAAAAGTATAGGACTTGTCGCTTCAATTTTATAAAGCAAAAGGTCAAATCATAAGTAGTCACCATCATTAAAGATCCAAGGATAATGGCAGGCAACAATTTAAACTCTGGCCAGTGTGTGTGTATCAGAGTTAGAATAGTATATTCTGCCTCAAATATTAAAACAAATGTCTAGGTCCTTAAGGGAGATTATGTCACTTCATTCCAAAGTATTCCAAACTTTTACTGAATAAAATGCTGCACTTTGAATAGCCTTTGAACAAGCAACTTGAACACGTACAATGATTATTAATAGACAACTCACAGGCCTAGAAAAAACAACTCAAATTCTTCAAAACTGCCAATGTACTTTGTTTCTTACAGTAGCCATTTGCCTGCTCCAAAAAAACAATACATCACTTGCAAAAAATTGGCAAACATTATTACACAGCATCTTCCAAAATTATAGAATATAACCTCTTTACAACCAGAAATCACCAGTCCTAATATCTTTCAAAAATGATCTTGATTTACATCTGCAACATGGAAGATATCAATATGGGATTACAGCTAACGTGCATCTTGCAGGCCAACAGATCACAAGCTTGGCAAGTGAACCTATGCGTGAGGTTCCTACCACCTCCCAAAAATCAAGCTGGATGCTCTCACCACTTGTTTGGAAAGCACTGGATTAAAATTCAGTCCTTTTCCTGTTGAACGTGAATGGTTTGCCAACAGAATGCTCACAAAAATCAACAGAGTTAATGGACAGCAGCACGAAATCTAAGGTAGTGCCTATTGTGGAAAGTCATGGGGACCAAGCACTTTAAGCATCAGCTGTCCACTAGAAAGAACAATATGGAACACAGGCTGCTCAGTTCATTAAGGCTAGCCATTCAGCAGTACAAAATTAAGATCTAGGTGATTTGGTTAAAACTTCACAAGAAGGGAAGAGCGAAAAAAAATGAGGACAAGAAAGTTACAAGATGTCACTGGTGCACAGGAATTTTGAAGGGCAGTCCAGTTCTTTGCAACGTCACTGTTGTCCCATATTTTCTCCACTTTTTGATGACCGTCTTCACAGTGTTCCATGGTATATCCAATGCTGTGGAAATTTTTTTGTACCCTTCTCCTGACTGATAACTTACTTTCAACAATGAGATCCCTTTGATGCTTTGTAAGCTCTCTGCGAACCATGGCTTTTGCTGTAGGAGACAACTGAGTAAATGTCAGGAAAATCCTAGTAGGACAGTTAAACTTTATTTGGGTTAAGCAGTCTTTTTAATTGATGGCAGGTGTGTACCCAAGAAGACTGAATGCTGTAATTAAATCAAAAGGTGCTTCAACAAAGTATTAGTTTAAAGGTGTGCACACAATGCAACCAGTGTACTGTAGGTTTTTTAATTTTTTTATATTTTTCCCCTAAAAGACTTTTCAATTGAACTGTACAGGTTATAGGTCACATTAAAGGTGGGAAAAGTTTTGAAATGATTTAAAAGCACCTGGCAACTCCACAATGAAAAATAAGTTGAGAAGATAACTGACAAAGTTCAGGTACTTTTTCAACTTATTTTTTAATTTGTGGAGCTGAAATGTGTGTAAAGTAACTTGCGCCTTTGGAAGGCAGTCTGGTGTAATAGCATACAATTTGTAGCGCCTCACAGAGCACTCGGGATTAAGCACAGAGGTGCCATGAGTTAAATCAACTTTTGCTTTGGCTTAATATCTAGTTCCAGGAATGATTTTCTGTTCTCCATTTGCTTCTGTATGTACAAGCAAGTGCCTCTATAGAAGACAAGTTGCTGCCCGCTCTAGTTTGGAGTATTTTAATAAATTTGCCAAAATTAGTTTTTGAAGCATTTTTACAACATATACATAGTTTATTTGAATGGGAGTGAGTGTGTGTGTGTGTGTGTGTGTGTGTGTGTGTGTGTGTGTGTGTGTGTGTGTGTGTGTTGAAGATATATTGAAATGGCAAAATGCACCAAATCGACGTTTCACTGCAGAGGGTCAAACAACTGAACATCTCAAAATAATGAAAACATTTAAAACTGTGTTTTTGCAGGGGGACAAGCTCCCCTGCACCTTCCCCACTAATTATATATACCAACTCCGAGATTGCACAAAACTCCCTACCCAACTGTTAATGATCTCACACTAACAGCAACTCACTCGACAAAACATATCCCACAAACAACCACCAATGCAGACATTCACACACACTTGTGCTTTCAAACACATGCACGCGTGCACACACACACACACACACACACACACACACACACACACACACACACACACACACACACACACACACACACACACAAACATGGGTGGCCAAGGTGGTGGAGCGGTTTGTTTTGCCACCTCACAGCAAGAGGTTTCCCAGTTTGATTCTCGGCTGTGTTGCCTTCTGTGCAGAGTCTGTATGTCCTCACTGTGTCTGCATGGGTTTCCTCCGGGTGCTCTGGTTGCCTCCCACCGCCCCCAGTAAGGAAACCTCCATAAAAAACTTCACCAAAGCCAGCTTCATGCTACTCAAGTCAGAAGTGACAAACTTCAGGACACCCATGTAGATGGGAACTGAAAGTTGGACTGCTGAATCCTACACTAAGGCACTGTACGAGCACATCCACTCGTGCATGAATCATGCTATCCCCAACAGAACCAAGAGACTCTCCTCCAAAAAAAGGAAGCCAATCTGGTGGTCCATTGCCATAAGCAAACTTTACAACAAAAGGAAGAAACTGTTGCAGAAAAAGAGGAAAATCCCAGGATGCAAAAACTCCCTTAGCAGCCTCAAGCTGAGATCCCTCATAAAATCCTCCATAGCTAGTTACGAAAATAAAATTGCCAAAGATTCCAAAGACAACCACAAGGCATTCTATAGCTATGTCAAGAATCTAAATGGCAATGCTCAGATCTGCTTTGAGCTACAACAGAATGACATTAAATATACTGATCCCAAGGATATTGCCAATATCCTGCCAGATCGATTCAGTGCAAACTTCACCCCCTCTCACCCCCTAAAGGGCCCATCACAATACCGACAGATTGCCAAATTCTGGTAATAATGGCCACACAGGTAAAAAACGCACTCACCAAAGCTAAGAATACATCATCCATAGGACCAGACGACATCCCAGGCTGTGTACTACATGGACTACAAAATGAAGTGGCACCTCACTTGTGTCATATTTAATCATAGCCTCACCTCAGGCTTCGTGCCCACTGAGTGGCGCACAGCTACAGTTATCCCACTCCACAAGAGGGGATCCACCTTGGATCCCGGGAACTACCGCCCCATCAGTCTGACGAGCCTGATCTGCAAGGCCATGGAACATATTATCATGGAACTTATAAACAAAGACATTGGCAACCTTCAAACACTGAACCCCACGCAGTTTGGGTTCGTGAAGGGCCGATCTTGTCTCCTGAACCTGATTGACTTCTCCGAATCAATCTCCAGAGCTGTGGACAAGGGTAAGGTGATCTACACAGCCTACCTGGACCTCGCCAAGGCCTTCAACACCATCCCCCACTCTGGAATCATAGATAAACTTACTAAGCTGGGCATTAATGCCTATGTCACTCGATGGGTTGCCAACTGGCTTACTGACAGAACCCACATTGTAAAAGTAGCCGACTCTAAATCCAGCTCCAGACAAGTGGAGTACCTCAGGGTTCAGTCCTAGGACCACTCTTGTTTGGCATTTACTTCTCTGAAGTACAGGCCAACACTAAGGGACTCTGGCTAACAAAGTATGCAGATGACGGCAAACTGGGAGCCATTACTGAATCCCCAAATGATGTGGATATTCTACAAAAGGGCCTTACAGAAACAGATGTTTGGTGCCACAGCCATGGGCTCAAGCTCAATGCCAAGAAATGTATAGTTATCCCCTTTGAAAAAAAAAACATGTTCCCGTGAATTACCACATAGGTGACAGTACATTAAACATCAAAAGTGTGATAAGAGACTTAGGGACACAGGTGGACAGTGGTCTCACCTTCGATAACCACATCCCCACAACAGTCAGGAAATCCTTCTATGTGGCACACCTCATCACTAAGGTCTTTTCATCCAGAAAAAAGGAGGTCATTGTCCCACTGTACTCATCCCTCATTAGACCCATTATAGAATACAACGCCCCATTTGGTATATACCTCGCACGACATCTGCAACAACTGGAAAGGTCGCAGAAATACCTCACGAAAAGAATCACAGGCCTAAAGCAGATGCCCTATGCTGACCGTCTAAAAAAACTCCACCTATACTCTGTCGGATATCGTCTACTCAGAGGCTATCTCTGCTTAACATACAAGGCCATGTCCAACCCAGAACTGTTGGACATGCTACACTTAAAGAAATCCCAATCACTCAGAGACGCACGCTCCAGGGATCTAAACCTCGTCATCACAATGAACAAAACAAGCTGGAGGGATAGGTTCCTGACCCAGAGACTCCCCAGACTCTGGAAGAGACTGCCCATACATATCAAGCAGAGTGCCTCTTTGGCCCTCTTCAAAAGGAACCTTGATGATTGGATGGGAGATAGGAAATTCACCCCGGCAATCACATCAGTCAGGGGTCCAGGGAAGTAAATACTGTGGGAAGAAATAGCCAAGGAATTGTTATGGCTAGGCTTGTATAGGCCCTAGGGCCGATAGCCTAGTACCAACCTATGAACCTAAGCTGTAGATAGACTGGCCACTCTAAATTGGCCCTAGGTGTGAGTGTGTGCATGTGTGCACCTTCTGTGGAAGGTTGGGAGCTGGGCTGGCAACTCGACATCGTAAAACTCCACTGCCAATCGTTCTGTGTACCGTTGTTCGGCTGTTGTGACCCCTAACTGGGAAAAGCCAAAAGGAGAAGAAGATATACAGAGATAGATAGATATACACGCACACATACATATGGTGTCATGCATGTGGTTGAAAATTACAGGGTCAATTTTTAATTGATTCTGCATTTTTTGGTTGATGTATGTAGAAACAAGTGAAAAATGGTTTTGTGTGTGTGTGTGTATATATATATATATATATATATATATATATATATATATATATATATTATATTATATATACACGCATGCATGTGTTTGAAAGCACAAGTGTGTGTGAATGTATGCATTGGTGGTTGTTTGTGGGATCTGTTTTGTTGGGTGAGTTGCCGTTCGTGTGAGATCATTAGCAGTTGGGTAAGGAGTTTTGTGCAATCTCAGAGTTAGTATATATAATTAGTGGAGGAGGTACAGGGAAGCTTGTCCCCCTACAAAAAAACTGTTTTAAATGTTTTCATTATTTTGAGATGTTCGGTGATTTGGCACTCTGCACTGAAACGTCGATTTACTGCATTTTGCCATTTCAATATATCAATACATATTCAACACACACACACACACACACACACACACACACACACACACACACATTCCCATTCAAATAAACTACGTATATGTTGTAGAAATGCTTCAAAAACTCATTTTGGCAAATTTATTAAAATACTCCAAACTAGAACAAACATCATCAATGGCTGTACGGGCAGCAACTTGTCTTCTATAGTGGCACTTGCCTGTACATACAGAAGCAAATGGAGAACAGAAAATCATTCCTGGAACTAGATATTAAGCCAAAGCAAAAGTTGATTTAACTCATTAACACCGAGTACCATCACATGGAGCCTCTGTGCATAAATACGAGTACTCTGTGAGCCGCTACAAATTGTATGTTATTACATCAGACTGCCTTCCAAAGGTGCAAGTTACTTTATACACTTATTTCAGCTCCACTGTTAAAAAAATAACTTGAAAACATACCTGAACATTCTCAGTTACCTTCTCAACTTATTTTTCATTGTGGAGTTGCCAGGTGCTTATATTTTAATTTTTTGAGAAAATCATCTTGCCCTGCATGTTCGCAGCAAGCCAATCCTGAATGCATTTTCTGCATACTTTTTAGAAACAGCACTGTCTCTAGTAAGCGAAGCAGATTTACAGGGTCAAATACAATTTTTCATTGTGGATTTGCCAGGTGTTTATATTTGAATTTTTTGAGAAAATCATCTTGCCCTGCATGTTCACAGCAAGCCAATCCTAAATGCATTTTCTGCATACTTTTTAGGAACAGCACTATCTCTAGTACGCGAAGCAGACTTACAGGTTCAAATACAAATACGTACACAACGGACAACTCACATTTCATTTCCTAACAACATAAACTATCCAAATATGATAATGTTCTTGACTGGCACTTGGAATTGCCTCTGGAGCTTGGAATTGGTTGTAGTCTCCCTGAGCACCTCTGGGAAGTAGTGAATGAATCAGGTAATCAGCCAATGTTTGAGAGTAAAGCCTGAGTAAGGGTTTTAAAAAAATTTGTTTAAAGATAAGAGACCGGCTTTGTGCAATAGTAGTAGCAGCAGCTGTAGATAATGATCAGGTCAGCGGGAAAGACTAACTCAGCATCAGCTTTGAACTTCTTGGTGGATAGATGGTGCTGAACCTGTTTAGCTGAGTCAGGGGTTGGGGTGACCCAAGAACTCTTTTTAATAATATTTTCACATCACTCAATAAAAGTTGAAGACAGAGGAAGAGCAGTTGCAGGATGCTTGGTGTTGTAATCTCACTGTACAAAGAAAATAAGTAAGTTATGTACCTACCATAACGTTCCATGTTAGTTGTTTTCATCCCGCCTTCCTTCTTGCTGTTTGGGATCGGCTCCGACTCGGCCATCTTCTATAGCTCGAGAGCAGTTTACTGGCTCGAGGCTACTCCTTATCCCAGAATTCCCAGCATGAGCTACCCAGATCTCGTTTGTGATAGCGCACAGTAGACATAAGTAGAGTAACCAGTTACCTAACAACTGGTTGTCTAATACACCTAAACAAGGAAAGAGTCATAAATTACCTGGCATGTGAAGTAATAAGATACTCAGCCAGTGAAAACAAAAGGAACTCCTCTCAATCCTCTATGAAGGGGGAAGGAGGGAGGGACGCAAGAAGGAAGGTGAGATGAAGACAACTAACATGGAACGTTATGGTAGGTACATAACTTCTTTATGTTAAGTTATCCATCTCGCCTTCATTATTGCTGTTTGGGACAGCGTCCCTAGCACCTAAAATCCCGGGTGGCTGATTGGAACAGACTCTTCAGAACAGTAGAACCAAAGGAAGATCTGCTCCGGGAGACCATACCCACCTTGTAATGAGAGATAAAAGTATGAGGGTTTGCCCAAGTGGCAGCTGCACAGATTGAGTCTATGGGGAACCTAAACTGAAAGGCTACAGAGGTGACTAATGCTCTAGTAGAATGACCTTTTGGTTTAGCTGGTAGCTCTTTATTTCATAACTGATAAATAAAGGCAATAGTATCAGATAACCATCTGGATAAGGTCACCTTAGAAACTGGAAGACCTTGTTGGTTGAAAGCATAAGAAAGAAATAACTGGTCTGACTTTCTTAGTTCCTTAGTTTTACGGAGGTAAAAATGCAATTGTCTGTGCACAACCAGTTGGTGGAGCTTGTATTCAGCCTTGTTGCTGTGACTGGGAAAGAAAACTGGGAGATCTATGGATTGATTTAAATTGTTCTCTGAGCAGACTTTAGGAATAAAGGATGGATTGGGTCCTCAGAGAAACTCTGTCCTTGTGAAACACCAGGTAAGGAGGACGAACACATAGTGCTTGACGTTCTGAGACATGTCTAGCTGAAATGATAGCAACCAGAAAAAGTGTCTTCCAAGAAAGAAATTTTAAGGAACATGATGCTGCCGGGTTCAGAGGGAGGCAAAATTAAGGAAGCTAAAACTAAATTGAGATCCCAAGGAGGAGGAGGATCTCTAACTGGGGGTCTAAGAAGAGATGTTCCCTCTCATAAAGGCCTTGCAGAGCTTATGAGACATTATGCTAGAATTAAACATACCGATATGAAAATTAGAAATGGCAGCTAGCTGTACTCTAATGGTAGCGGAAGCCGCACCAGACTGAAAAAGTTGTGCTAGAAATTCAAGAATTTCATGGACTGGGGCTGAGAAAGGATCTAAATTTCTAGATTCTGCCCAGTAAGAAAACAGTTTCCATTTACTAGCATATGTTTTCCTCATAGTAGACTTATGTGAGGAAACAACAATATCACGGACTGCTGGGGAGATACTGGAAAGCCTGGCTAAGGTTGGAAGTGGAGTAACCAAGCTGTGAGCTGGAGAGTTTGAAGGGATTGGTGCAACCCGCCTGATTGATGAATCAGAAGATCTGGAACCGGGTCCAGAATCCACGGTTGATCCAGAAGGTGGAGGTGCAGGAACGGGAACCATATCTGTCGAGGCCAATATGGGGCAATGAGGATCATTTTGCAATCCAACGATTTTGCTTTCTGTACGAGTCTTGGTATTAGGGGAAAAGGGGGAAAAGCATAAAGGAGTCCCTGAGGCCAATCGTGGACTAGAGCATCTCTGGGTATATGACCTGGAAGAGGAAGTAGGGAGAAGTAGCTGCTGCATTTGTTTTGAGAGGAGTGGCAAATAGATCACAGCAAGGCTGTCCCCATTTGCTTAAGATAAGATCCGCAACTTCCTGATTCAGAGACCACTCGTGAGGCATGAGGATAGCTCTGCTGAGCCTGTCCGCTATGATGTTGGATTTCCCAGGGATGTGCGTTGCTATCAGAAAACATTGGGAGGAAATTGCCCATTGCCACAGTATGAGTGCTTCTCGACACAAGGGGTAAGACCTGGTCCCGCCCTGTTTGTTGATGTACCACACCACTGACATGTTGTCCGTTTGGATTGTAACGGTCCCGGAAGGAAGAGAGTCTTGAAGGGCTTGCAACGCTAGGAGCACAGCTCTCATTTCTAGGACATTGATATGCAGATGGTACTCATGAGAATGCCAAGTGCCTTGGACTGCCCTGCCTAGATAATGCACCCCACACCCTATCAGGGAGACGTCCGTGGTCACTGTGGCTACCGGAGGGGGTTGTATGAAAGGTCTGCCCTGAATCACTAGTGGAGAGACCATCCACCAAGAAAGGTGCCTTTTGCATGTTTCGGTGATTAGAATCATGAGAGACATGGGTAGCTCCTGGAAAGACCACTGCGTGAAAAGAAGCCACTGAAGGATTCTCATGTGGAAACACGCTAATGGGACAAGAAAATTGGCAGCTGCCATAGAGCCTAGAGCTTGGAGGACATATCTGACTTGAATCCGTTTGCTCTGCATTAGAATTAACACTTGTTGATGAATAGTGGAAACTCTTTCCTGTGGTAATCTTGCAAACATGTCTTTTGTGTTTAATTCTGCTCCTATGTATGTGACAGACTGACAGGGCAACAAGGCAGATTTTTCGAAATTTACTGTAATGCCAAGTTGAGTGCATAATGTGATTGTATAATCCTGTGCCTCTAAGAGTTGATGCCTGGTGGTAGCAGTCAGGAGCCAGTCGTCTAGATAGGGAAACACTTGGAATCCTTGACGCCTCAGGTGAGCCGTGACTACTGCCATACACTTGGTGAACACCCTGGGGGCTGAGGTGAGACCAAAGGGCAGAGCTCTGAACTGGTAATAACTGGCCCCTACCCGGAAGCGAAGAAATCTCCTGGAGCGTCTGTCCATCTTGATATGGTGGTACGCGTCCTGAAGATCTATCGAGCACATCCAATTGTCCTGACCCAGAAAAAGGAAAATGGATTGCAGTGTCACTATCCAGAACTTTTCTTTTTGCATAGATTTGTTCAGTCTGCTGAGATCCAGTATTGGTCTCCAGTCCCCTGTCTTTTTTAGTACTAAAAAGAATCTGTAGTAAGTTCCGGATCCTAGTTGGTCTGCGGGGACTTCTTGAATGGCTCTTTTTTCTAGCAGTCTTGAAACTTCTGTGACTGCTTGATCCCTTAGACTGGGCGGGACATCTGGGATGGACTTTTTTGATTCTATGCGGGATTGATGGAAGGGAATTTTGTAACCTCTGGATATAATGGATAGTACCCATCTGTCTCTTGCTATATTTTGCCAGGCTTTTGGGTACAGAGAAAGTCTTCCCCTGACTGCCACCAGAGGTGAGCAGTCGGGCAACCCTTCAGGGATGCTGGAAGGGCTTGGCAGAGAAGGTTTCTCTGTCACCCTGATTTTGCGGTCCCTTTCTGCCACGAGGGCGGCGTCTGTTATTGTTGTTTCCCCCTCTGCCCCTGGGGGAAAAATCACCACGTGTGTCAGGCAAGGGTCCCTGGGATTTTCGGAACCACATCTTTCCGCTCTTCTGACCCTTAAGATAAGGTCTGGAAGTGGTGGAAAAACTGACTCCCATGGCAGAGAGAGTCTTGACTTCCTGCTCACACCTGGTCAAGGTGTCTTTCATCTGAGGCCCAAAGAGAAAGGAGCCATCAAAGGGAGTATTGGTGAAGGACGCTCGAAAGGGTTCCACAAACTAACACAGCCCCATCCAAGCATGTCTCCTGAGAGCCACACCTGTCCCTGCGGCTCTGCTCGCTGCATAGGAAATCAGCCTCATGGAGGAGTTGATAATGGAATTAAGAGTCGCAAGCTGAGAAGCTAATTTGGTTGGTACTCCCTCAGCTGTTAAGGGTATCTCCAAGCTCTTTCAGGAGATCCCTTTGAAGACATGTAAAATGGCATAGATAGTTCAGGGACCTCATTGAAAAGGTCGCCGAAGCAAACATTCGCTTTCCATATCTGTCCATTGTCCGAGACTCTTTGTTTGGATGATGACCACATGAAGTGTTTCTGCTAACTCTTTCTTGGTGGCTGCTGCTACCACCATGGCATCAATGGGCACACCTTTGGAGAGGAATAGTTTGTCCTGGGGGGGGCTGTAATAAATTTGTTTGGTCTTCTCGGAGTAGGTTCCACAGAATCTGGAGCTGACCAAGCCTTTCGAGCCACTACAGACATGAGTGGATCGAAAGGAGGAGATACCCAGGAGGTGGAAGGTCGGGAACCAAATCCATCCAGGTATACAGACTCGTCCTCGGTAGGGGCTAGGGAAGTCCAGTCCCCCCTCTGTCCAAGCATTTCAAGGATATCCGAAAAGGAAACATCTTCAGAGGGGGACCTTGGGGACCCTTCTGATTCATCCATGTCTGTATCTGAGATGACAGACTCAGGGGAGTCTATGTGCTTCCTCTTGCACTTCTTCTTCCGGGCAGGCTCTTCCGAGTGATCAGGAGGCTTTGGAAGAAGAGGGATCACCCAATGAGGTGTCCTGGGGCATAGGTTCCCTACACTTGGGGTCTGGAGGAGGAGTAGAAGTTGGAACAGACACCATGGGGGGCGGAGACGATGGAGCTGGCAGTAGAGCTGTTTCGGGGGACAGCACACTCCGCATGACCTTGAAGGCGTCCCGACATCTAGGCAGAGAAAGCTCCTGCTCCGAAGAGACAGGAGTCCTTCTCCACGTCGAGTGTGATAGCTCCAAGGCCTATGTTGGAGCCAAACTCACCTGCGCCGAAACTCTGAGGGGGAGAATGGGGTCGGACAAGGGTCTGATGCCACTCCCCCCCTCGGAGCTGACGAGAGAGCCCCAGCGCCCAGATCCCTCGATAGAAGGTACAATCGAGGTAATCGGAGCCGACGTCGCAACCGAAGGAGAGATGATGACCGGCGCCGACGGTTCTACTACCTGCAGATCCATGGTCTCCGGCTCCAAGCTAAATGTAGTCGGAGGAGGGTCGGAAATAGAGGCGGTTGGAGCAGATACCTGCTGAGGTGGGCTAGACAGTAATTTTGCCAGTGCCTGTGACTTAAGCAAACTACTTACTACTCTCTCCAAATCATGATCCAATAATCTAGAGGATCGAGAGGAGTGGGAAGAATGATGGCTACGTTCACTGTGTAACAAGGGTGACTGAGGTGCTGAGTGGATGGGCCCCAAGGACGGAGACCTCAGTCTCTTATGGCTCCAAGACGGCTCCGAAATAGCAGATGGAGGAGATGCCTTGTCGGTGCCAGCTGGCACTGACATACTTGGTTGGTCAAGTAAAGGAGTCGGCTCCGAAGGTGGAGCCGACGGCTTGACAGACTTAGGGGATTTCGCTGGCTGAGTACTTTTAGCCAGAGAATCCTGAGGCTTAAATAATCCCCGAAGGATCAATTTGTATTTGCGCTCCTGCAGGACCCTTGGACTAAAAGCGTGACATATAGAACAGGAGTTCTGCAGGTGAACAGCGCCGAAACAATATGCACAACTAGTGTGCCCATCTGTCAGAGACATTTTCTGACAGCATGAGTCACACTTTTTGAATCCAGATACCTTGGTATCTTTAGACATTTTCCTAACAACAAACTAAAGAACCACAATAACAATAAGAAAACGTTATACTACTAAACTAAGAAACAAACAAACAGTCTGCTATGGAATAGACTTCCCATACATGTCAAGCAGAGCACCTCGCTGACCCTCTTCAAGAGAAATATTAAGGAGTGGATGGGAAATTGAAAATTCACCATGGGGATAACTCCAGTGGATCTACTTGACAGAGGCACTTGGAACCAAGGTCAGGTGGCACGATGCCAGGATAATCCTATGGCTAGGCTTGTAACCTTATTTTAACCAGTGGGATAGGTCAGAAAGATGAATGTTATTTTTACACTAATTCTGGCATGGAGCAACCGAAATGCAAGTTATTATCATATTATTAATTTACAGTCTGTGCTGTTATAGAATAACACTGAGTCATTATCACTTGTCAGGTAAAACCCTCATGCAGCTGCCACTGTTATTCACTTTAGGAAAAGTTGTTAACACACTGATGAATGCACTTGCCAGGTTTTGGTTTCTGTATATGTTGAGTCATGCAGAAGTGTTCACTCAAAATTATTTTTTTTTCTTTTTCTCAATTGTTTCAACTGTAAGATACCAATGAAGGTATCCACTGTAATTATACGGTTCATATTTTTGTGAATTACTGTACATACTGCTGTGTTGTTTTCCACCTGCCTCTGTGCAGGTAAGGAACATCATATTGTTCTATACAGGTGTGTTTTTCTGCTGTAAGTTCAAGTGTAAGGCAACACATCCCTCAAAGAAGATGCCACCTGTACAGGTAGGGAACATTTCAACATGCTGAGTAAGACCACATTTTGAAGACAGTATTAGTACTTACAATGCAGTAGAATAACTGTCTGTATACTGTACACATGTACAGATATCACAGTTGGTATGGGGCTTGGGTTATCTTTGCAAGGGAGCATGTCAATGTCCCAAGTTATATCTCATTTTGAAGACAGTATTACTCCCTACAACATGGTAAAAGAACAGTGTCTGTATGCTGTACACATGTACAGATACCACAGTTTACTCTTGCAGGATTATGAAAATTATAGATTTGCAATATTTCTCATTATTATGCCCATATCTTTGCAAGGGAGCATGGTGACGACACAAATGATGCATCATTTTGAAGCTGACATTGAGCCACACAACTTGTACACTGACACCATCTCTAGCTGTTATGTGATGAGATATTATGCTTTGTTTATCAATCAATTATGAAAAAATATATTAATCATATTTCTGTAAATATCTCCGTAAATGAGCATCACACAGTAATGGTTAAGGTATCATTTTAAAACTGACATTCATACAAACAAATTAATTACAAATTGAATGGGTCTACATGGTACATTCACCAAGATACTGCGATTTGTTTTACCAAAAAGGTAAAAAATATGTACATTATCACAGCATTCCTTGGCAAATATTTAATAATGACTTAGATACACACTATCAACATTTACACTGTTGGAAAGGTCAGTGTCTGCTGAACAACTTTCGCGTTTACATTTTTGGTCTAGCTCTTATGGTTAAAGAGTTATGAACATTTGCTTTCTGCATGGTGTTACAAATGGATTATCTGAAAATGAGCTCAGGCTGCACTGTTGTTCCTATGGTGGCAGTCGGCATTTCCTGAGCTGCTCCGGAGTGAATGAGCAAACAGCTTAAACACAAAAACTAAGTGGAAAAATATTAAATATGAGCTCTTCTTAAAAAAATGCATCTTGTGTAAAAACAGCCATATACATTCTGGGGCAGTAGTACAAGGAGAATTAATTTGCAAAAGGTTCTAGTGTAGGGTTGGATACCACTCTTGTCTCTACTATTTCATAAAAGCATACTCTGAAATAATAGCTTTATTGCTGGTTATTTCTACTTTGCTATCAGCCTCGTTCAGCTATTCTACAAACTCTTTTGAAACCACCGATAATTCTCTTTGTCTGAGTAGAGTATTTCAGGATCTGAAATGCTTCTGATGTACTCCACATCATGCTCTGTGGCACTTTTCTTTGTTATTAACTTGTTACGAAGGTAAGCTTACTAGTCATAAATTTCTCTCTATTGAGGTAACCTAGGCACACTCGCTGGTTAAGTGACTAACTCAGTCTCTGTTGTGTGCTTGCAGAATGAATCAAATGGATTAAAGGATGAAGCACACTAGTAGCCCAAAGACTTAACCATTTCTCCTATACAGCAGTCTTCAGGTAAGCTCTCCTCCTACAAATAAACAAGACTTCATCCACTCCACATGCTCCTTAATAATTATGCATCTTTACACGAAGAAACTTACAAGCTATCAAACTGTGAATCTGTGTGGCTAATGGGACAGCTACGCTCAGAACATCTGTCTTAACTATCTCCTCACTTTCAATGCTACACACAATTTTATTCATTTAGTTATTTTAGAAGTGTCCCTTTTCATGAACTATTCAGGAGCACTGTCTGCTTAACTGACTTGCTCAGACTCACACAGTATGTAAATGAAGGCTGAGGAAGCCAAAACTTAGACTACAGGAATCATCTCATTTAACAGCACATAGTCTTTAATCATCTGCACTACCTAGGTGCTAACTAGTGCTTTTTTTCAGAGATTTGACAGTTATATGCAACACTCTATTATGAATACAATCTTCATATACTGCTTGCTATTGTCCCAGGGCCATTTTCCTTTTATTCAATCTTCTAGCAGTCTCACAATCACATTTGTGCAGTCCTAAATGAAAAATGACACTGCAAAACTATGCAGACAATAAGGGCCTGATTCCAAATGACTGAGTCTCAGTCTAAGTGACATACTACAGTGTAAGTCAGCCCTGACTCCAAAAGACATGATCTTGGTGTAAGTGACTTACTCTGGTCTATGGCTATTCTATAAAGCAGGCTTACACCACGAACCATATGCCAGAAGATTTACAGAGAGAGCAAGACTTTTGGAATTTGGGCAGGCTTCCATTGGAGTAAGTCACTTACTTAGATTTAAGGCAAGTGTTTTGGAATATGGCCTCAAGAGTGCAGCACAATTAATTTCTTTTTGTTTGCTTAAAAGGTTGCAGTATGGGTGATCAAGCATTTTTGGATAATGCTGGATGAGGCAATTACATTTTGCTGAATCATAATTCGTTAACCTTAAGGAAGAAGAAGAAAAAGACTTGGACCCCCCCACAAACACACACGAAGGACCCATATTAAACTCCATTCTAGAAATTCAGCATGTTGTGAATCGCTGGATCAGGTTTGAACTAAGGTTGGTTGACTGCGTGCACATTCATTTAAAAATAGATTTTTCCTCACAGGTAAACATCATTCGCTTCTAAAAAAATTACACAATCTGCAGTGTTAGCGTACCATTATCAAACAATGAGAAGTATAAAACAAAGGGCAGTGACTATCGCTGGCTACATTCCCTGAATTCGAAAGACATTTAGAATCTGATGTGACTAAGCTGTCTCTACCCTTTCTAATTTAGGAAGTGATGTGAAAGCAAACACACAATGATGGAATTATGTCAGAATAGCGCTATACCTAAAATAGACTTTTAGAATAAAATGTTTGATTTGTTTATTTTTAACAGCCAGTCAGCTCTATTACTGAAAGGAAACAGCAAGCAAGCAATGGCAGCTGAACTTGGTCACAATACTAACTACCATGAATAAGAAAGCAAAATCAATAAATTAAAAAATATAATCAAAGCGTCAATCAGTCTTGTGGACACTGCAGTATAAATATTTATAATCTTAATCTCTGTTCTTTTTTTCATTTATAAAAAAAATATGCAAACATTTTTAGAAACCACTTGAACATTACTTTTTCTTCAATAACAAGAAAAAAAGGTTTAACAAGTCTATACAATAAATTTGGAGGCCTTAATGCTTCATACACTGACCTTTACTGTTCCATCATCACTGCCTGTACATACAAGCTGGGGTCCCCTTCTTGCTGGATAGCAGGAATTTACAAACGACGTGTGCCCTTTCAACCTTTTAACTCTCTCTCCTGTTTCACTATCCCACACTGCAACTGTTTTGTCTGTTGATGCAGAAAAAAGCATGCTGCAACACAAAGATAGCATTTAGGGGGAGTACAAATACATCTACACAATTTATGTTACACTGCTAGTAAACTCTTCTGGACAAGGCAGCAATATGACATTAAGTAAATGTTATTTCAAGACTGCAGTCACAGGTAAGCCCTACACAGCCAAGCAGTGTTTATTTTAGATTTATTTCATATATAGTGGATTGGATAACAATGGTTAATGCCAGCATATCTGTCAGGGCATCACATTTCTTGTCAAACTAGATAAAAAGTTCAAATGAGAAACAGGTGACGTCGCTCAATAATGACTACTAAAGAATAATGCTTACTTCATGTCTGAGGCTAAAAACACAAATGCATATTTAATAACAGAAAATCCTTGCTCATAACAACAAACAATTTTTATGCTTTTGCTCAATGTTTTCTATACCAAGCCTATTTTATTAACAAAAGTACTCAGTATTTCACCTTGCCGTCTACCTGTTGATGCAGAGGGAAAGTCTGTACCTGCAGTGTTGGTGACCTGACCTTGGTTAGTAAGTCTTCCACCTTGGCTAAGTCATTATTGGAGGCTTGCACAGGAAGCAGAATGAAAGCTCCTTGAGACCCTAGCTATAGCTTAGATCAAGTTATACACCAACCTTACATAGCACAAGCAGGTAAGTGACAGGAGAATCTTCAGGAAACTGTCCTTAGCAGGAGATACACACATCAAAGGACATTCATGCCATGCAAGGCATGAGACTAAAGGGTAGGAGCAGTGTATACAGCACCCCCTCCCCATCATCAGGATGACACTGCTCCAAGACATCCTCATCTCCCCTCAGTTATTAACAGACAAGGAGAAGGGAGATTATGTGGACAGTGGGTGCATAAAAAAATTTAAAAAAACTGTTACCTTGTTCAAAGAATTATTTTATGCATCAAATGTTAACCTTCAAGCTCCCACAAAGACTAAAAGCATTTTTATCTGGATCTAAAACACTGCAGTTACTATGCATATAATGCAATCCACAATTTTATGCATATGATATAATCCAATATTTTAGTCCATGGGGGTCATGAACAATTTAAAAAATAAATTTATTATGAGACAACATTTATCAGACTGAATGGAACTTCATCACTTTCAATATTTTGGCTCTACACTTTAAGCATAATGTTTTAATAACAGTACCTCATGTACAAAAGTACGGACACTTTTCAATATAGAACATGATTTGGTAACGATGAACTACAACATTCAACAGGGAACTATGGCCACATAGCAAACTAGTTACTTTTGTATCAAAATGTTGGAAAGTAACAAAAAAATGCATTTTGGGCATACTACAAATTCAAAAGCAAGCTCATAATTTTTGCCTGAAACATCTGCATATAGAGCTGAGAAACAAAATAATGGAATAAGAGTCCTATTACCTCTACACCTTCATACTGTGAAACTCCCTGTAATCAAGGATCTCTGCTTTTACAGGAATGAAACTGCTACAGTGGAAAGAAAAGTTGTGAAATCTTACCATAACTATAGATGTCCTTCTCCTCACTGCTGCAGTATTCTTTACTTGAAGGATATCCCTGCTAGAAGGCACCCGATGTCAGCCATTATGCAAAAGTCTTTTGCCACTATGGGGTACATGATACGACCGACGGTTGCAGTCTGATGTAGGCCATAAGATGGATCTATGCACGTACCATCCTCAGAACTGAATGCCCCAGGAGGAAAGCCAGACTAAGGATATGAGTGGTCAATACATCCAGGAAAGACAAAAGACCAGTGGGGAAGGCAGGAGTGATAGAATTCTACAGCAGTGAAGGAAACCTATGGTTATAGTAAGATTTTACACAACTTTTCTATGTCCTTCTATTCACTTGCTGCAGTATTCTTTACTTGAGGGAGAACACCAGAGCTCAAGAGGGAAAGGAGGAGGAAGAGGAACTCTCTATGAAGCAATGTAAAATGGCTTTGGCAAAACTGGTTCTAGCTCTGGAGACAGCATCCAGCTTGTAATGTTTGGTAAAGGTATGAATAGCAGACCAAGTGGCTGCTTCCACAATGGCACTGTTTATCTAATACTTTGAAGAATGCCTTGGATGAAGCCATAGCTCTAGTAGAATGGGCTTTTACAGGTGCATCAAGATCCTTTCCATGATGAGTGTAGCAAAAGAAGATTGTTTTAGAATCCAAGAAGAGATAGTCGGCTTGGATGCAGGAAGACCCAGAGCCCTGTGAAAGTTAGTAAAAAGCTGTTCAGATTTTGTGGGTTTTTGTCTTGCCCAGGTAATATATCAGTTGTCTGTGAGCATCAATGCAGTGCAGAATCCCCTCTCAGTGACTCTGTGGAGAGGGGAAGAAGGTTGGTAGTTGAATAGATTGGTAAAGGAATAGTTCGTTAACCACTTTGGGCATAAAGAAAGTGTTAGTTCTCAAAGATACCCTGTCCTTAAGAAAGACCAAGGGGGGGGGGGGGGAGCCATCGAAATTCTGACACCCTTCACCAGTGGGTCTTGGTTATTAGACAGACACCATAGTGAAAATCTTTTCCATTTGGAAATGTAAGACTTTCTAGTGTTGGGTTTTCTGGCCACCTGCAAAACCCTAAGCACGTTCTCAGAGAAAAAGTGTCTGAAGGGAATTAGAATATGATCACCGACAGTGCCAGCTGTAATGTTGACAGGTGTGGATGTACAAGGGATCTTCTGTTCTGTGTGAGAAGGTCCATTCAGTGGGGTAACCTGTGGTGATGGCCTTTGGCTAATTGCAGGAGAAGGGGGAACCAATGCTGTGTTGGCCAGAAGGGAGTCACCAACAAGATTTCTGTTTGATCCTGCCTGATTTTGAGCAGGACTTTTGGTATTAGAGGAAGGGAAAGGAATGTGTAGAGGAACATCCCTTCCACAAGAAGGAGAGGGCGTCCACTTTCCAAGCCAGAGGACTTGGGACTCTGGCACAGAATTTTGGAAGTTGTCTGTTCATGGGGGAGGCAAATAAGTCTATGTAAGGAGTACCCCATTGGTGGACTATGTCCAGGAACACATCCCTGCGAAGCATCACTTCATGGGACTGGATCAAGGACCTGTTCAGACAGTCTGCCACAAGGTTTTTGTTGGAAGGAATGTACATGGCCTGGACTGTCATGCTGTGTTTTGCGACAGGAATTCTCACACTAGGACAGCCAGTCTGCACAGGAGGTAGGATCTGATCCCCCCTCGTTTGTCCACATACCAGTGTACAGTCATGTGGTCAGTGAACAGTTTTACTGTGCCTGGGTGAAGGAGGGAATTGAAGGTTTATAAGGCTAGAAGCAATGCTCGCATCTCCCTTACACTGATGTATTCCCTTTTCCGTGAGAGGGACCACCTTCCTTGGACTTTAAATTTGCCCAGGGCCATGCCCCAGGCAACATCTGATGTGCCTGTGTAAAGTTCTTGGACTGAGTCCAGAGAATGTAGAGGTAGTCCTGAGTTTAGTTGTACCTGCTGGATCCACCAGAGAAGTTCGCTCTTCAGGCATGGGATGAGGTATTGTAGTGGATGAGTGTTGGGTCCAGACAAATCTGAAGAACCACTGGAATTTCCTCATGCAGCCTTGCCATGGGGTACCATGAGTATGCTTGAGGCCATAAAACCTAGTATCTTGAGGAATTCCCTGGCTGCAATATGGATTAATGGGAGGACAGATTAAAAGAAGGCCTGAAGGCCCTCTGCCTTTTGGGGTGGTAAAGACACTTTCATTATGTCTGTCTGGATTCGGCAGCCCAGAAAAGTGTGGTCTTGGGATGGGTGGAGGGTTAATTTTCCAAAGTTTACTGTGAATCCCAGACTTCCCAGGAGGGTAATGGTAGTCTGCAGGTTCTGTTGAAGAACCTCAGGATTCAGGGCCTGTAACAGCAGATCATCCAGGTATTGGAAAATCTGGATACCCAGGAGTCTGCAGTGAGCAAATCACTGAAGCCAGACATTTTGTGAAAACTCTTGTGATTGCAGAGAAGACAAAGGGCAATGCAGAAAATTGAAAATGCCATGAACCACAGAAAAACATAAAAAATTCCTGTACCTGGGGTGAATGGGAATGTGGAGACAGGCATCCTTTATGTCCAGAGAGGCCATGAATCACTGTGGGAGAAGAAAAAGAAAAAGGGCTTGTAGAATTAGAATTCTGAAGAGGGAACCTTTAAGAAGGTGCTGAGATGAGAAGTAAGGATAGGCTTCCAGGGGCCATCCTTTCTTGGCACTAGGAACATTCTTGAATAAAATCCTTTCCCTCTGGAGGTACAGGGAACTCTCTGAATGGAGCCCTGTTGCCACAAATCTGAGAGGAGGTCTGAGAAGAGATAAAGTTGTTCTCTGGGTGACTGTGGAATGCCCTGAAAGGTGAGAGTGGAGTACCAAACCATAAAGTATCCTTTTTGGATTATGGAAAGGACCCAATTGTCTTAGGTAATCATTTGCCAACTCTTGACATCATTTGAGAGGTGGAGGGGGGGGGGGCGTTTGCAGGGTAGTCACATACTCCCTGCTCTGTCTGGAGAGGGCGGTTTTTGTTGGCGTGGTGCCTGAGGAGCCCTAGTCCTCTGTGTTCTCTTACCTCACCTAAAAGCTTTGCTAAGTTATTGTTGAGAAAGGCTGTGAACAAAGACAGCCTTGGAGGGAAAATTCCTATGGAACCTGGGCACCGGGTACACTAAAAGATGATATAACTCTTGAGTTCCTTAGACTTTTCTTGTAGGGTTTTGAAAATTGCAGCTGCAGCTGGCCCAAAGAAGGCTGTATTGTCCAGAGGGACATCCATTAATTTGGATTTGAAATCATCCTGCAGTGGCTGATGTCTAAGTCATGAGAATCTTCTGAGTACTAATTCAGTAGCAGCTGCCCTAGCTCAGGCCTCAGCAGCATCACAGCCACATTTGATGGAGCGTCTTTGCACTTGGGAAGAAGCTCCTAAAGCATTCAAGGACAAGTGCTTTTCCTCAGAATCTGGGAGGTCTGAGATAGCAGAAGCTGCTTAAGACACAAGTTCTGGGGAGTATTTAGTCATATGTGTCAGGTGGTTGATGGCTCTGCAAGCCAAAGTGCCTGAAGTGTAGGCCTTTTTCCCTAGCCTTTCCAGGGTTCTACTTTCATTGTCCGATGGTAGTAGTGAGGTAGAAGGGAGCATCCTAGAAGGCTTGTCAGCAGCAACAGAGATGACTGCTGGGACTGCAGCCGGGCACCTGAGATGGAATTGACAGTCCTCAGGGACTTTGTAGAAATGGTCTGGCTTTTTGGGAGCTGGAGCCTGAGAGTCTGTGTTTTGGGATGCATGATGGAAAGCATCTAAAAAAGGCTGGATGTACTGGTGGCACTGCAGAAGAGCTAGGAAAGTCCATTGTAAAAGTTAGTAATACCTTATCTGGACAGCTGAGATTTGGGAAGAATTAAAATGTTCATACATTTTCAGGATGGTCTCCCTGAAGGATATTTCACCCATGGGAGAGTCTGCCCCCACTGACTCCTCCTCAGTTGATGTATTCCTGAAGGGAGGGGATCTGAGTAGAGTAGTCATCAGAAGAGGGCTCAGCTGAAGAGTCTGGGTCCCTAGCCCTTTTCTGGAAAAGTTGAGAGGCTGGGGTGGGGACAGGCTGATGGGTAGGCTGTTTAAGAGCCATAAAGGCTTGAAAAGGACTCTAAGAAGGCCTACCAATCTGCCGGGCCCTCTTTTGCAGTGGACACATGCTATGTCTTTTGTTTTTTTCTTTGCTGAATAGACTATCTTTTGTAACGTTGGGGGTCCAGATGAATGCCGGAGTTTGAAGGTTTCAGGTTGCAGCAGACTAGTAGCACACGTTTGTGGTAAAGCCATAGGTTCCGCAATGCATTCAAGCCTGGGTTTTACCTTGACATCCAGATCAGATGTCTGTTCCACCTCTTGAGATATGCTCACAACATAAGTCAAGGTGACCTCAGAAGTGAGTTCGGCCTGTGACTCCATGTCTGGAATCGGACGTGCCTCCAGATCGACGAGCACCTCAGAGATGTGTCAGGTGGCTGAGGTGCAGCGGAAGGCGTAGGCTGAGGTTTCTTGGCCTTATGCTTTGGTAGCTCGGCTTCGGGCCTCAAGGAACCCTCCATGCACTTAGTTAACAATTTAAGCCATTGGCTTCCAGATGTAAAGCTAATGACAAAAGGCTACTTCTAAGGGTCTTAGGAATGAAAGATTGGGAAATACTGCATGACATATGGTTGTGGTTGGGGGCTAGGCAAAGAAGATACTGGGTATGGCTATCCTTATGTGAAATCTGTCTTCTACACTGCCACTTGCCCTTCCCGGATGACATAAAATAATAGCAAGAAAAGAAATTCACAATGGGGCATTTATCTGAAAACAGAAGTCGTAAACGTTGAAAACTGTATGACCGATGGGGAGAGCTGGCATTCTCACTGGTGGCAGAAAAGTTCTAAGGATGGTATGTGCATACTTCTGCTTTATGGCCTACGTCCAACTGCAGCCAACGTCATATGTACCAAGTACCCCTTTGTGGCAAAGGACTTTTGTATATTTGCTGACATTGAGTGCCTTCTAGCAGGGATATCCCTCAAGTAAAGAATACTGTAGCAAATGAGAAGGACATCTATCTTGTTACCAGCATGAAAAACAGTAAATATGCCAAGTGTGCCTGTCCTAGATACTGAGCAAGCTCTTTCATCAGCCAACCTCAGGAAACAGAGCAATTGCATGTTCAAATATTACCCATATGGCGATGTCACAAAAGCAGTATCAAATCACCTTTGGGAGAGAAGTGACACAGCTCATGAGGTGGGAACTAACAAACAGCAGACTTGAACATCTGTGTTCAAACTATTAGTCATGAGCATCTGCTGAAAAGTAGTGAAACTGAAAACTCCATAAAAAGCAGTGTTTAAGACAGCAAGGTCAAGACAGGAACGGATGGGCTGAGCAGTAGCGAGTAAGAGCAAGCAAGCAGGTGCAGTGAAAAAATATTTTGGAATATTAACTTCATTTCAATAATTTTTTTTATGTTACATTTTACTTTCAGTTAAAGACGGTCACAGGGCATGCACATGACACAGTACAGGACTATAAAATTTTTGAAAGACTGGCCGTCTCTGCCATAAATAAAATAATATATATTTTTTACTTTCTGGTGTTAGGACACTGGTGGTAGAAGGAGGTATCCCCTTTGCTCCTACTTACAAGTTTTGGACAGAGCCCCATAGGCAAACAAAACGGTTATATACTTTAGCCGAAATGAAGACAATTGGAATTCGGAAATATTCCCCATGCAACACTTGCAAGGAAAATTGGCACCACTCCGTGTAAGTGATACTAATTATGAATACACACCTGCCTAGCAGCACTTCTGTGGTCTCAGCCCTGCTCAGATATGGTAATCAGTAACATCACAAGGCAACAAAAATGCAACACATTGTGCAGCTTTCTTGGTAACCAGTAGAGCACAGTAGCAATAACATAAGAGGCTATTCTCAGTAGCACTGCTGGGACTGAGCTCAGACATTATCAAATTATGGTAAGAATGACATCAGACCCTTTATTCCCCATCTCGTACATGTGGTCGATGCATCACATCAGTGATGATCATCACCTAGACCCAGTCTTCCAGGTGGCTAGTACTGCTACATCAAAAAAAAAAAAAAAAAATTCTATGCACACACATTCTGTGCGTGTATGTTAAATGGCATTTTACCTTCAACTACTGGGAGTAGCGAGGGACGTGACTGTTGCCGCAATTTTTGCTAATTTAGTGTTGGAATGCTGGGGGGAAATATATATATCTAAATAAAACCATCCACTGTATAACTTTGTCTAATTTTATACGCATTTTGTACACAACTTTTTTTTTTTTTTTTTAATATACACAGGGGATGAGACAATGGTCGATGTGTTTTTATAATTTTTTAAATACCAGCACTGGATACTTTAAGTTCCCTCATAAGAAAAGAGGTTGTAATGTAAAACTTTGGGATATCTGGTCATGAAGAAGGTTAACAATGGATGCTTTGAAACCATTTTTTATAGGGAAGCCTAACTGCATTAGTAATTACTTACACTATCAAAGATTCCATTCAGCTCAAATGAAATACAATATTTTTAGGGGAGTGTTAATTAGAGCATCAATATTAATCACTGATCAAAGTGAGTTTTTTAAAAAAGTGATTTTACATTTCAAATAAAGTAATTAGAAACAGAGAACTGAAGTTTCCACCTGTTTTAAAGGTTGGGTTGTCTGAGGTATTCAGTTGTGAAATGATTACAGATCTAGTTTTATCAACTCAATGTCAATTTACAGTGAATCTGTTAAATGCAAGAGTTACTGATGACTGAAGACTCCTTGGGTAATAAAGATTTGATTAATTTTGTAGCTGAACATTAATTATGTGAAAAGGTGAATAAGAAAGCAAAGAATAAAGGGTTAAGGAAGCAAGCAGAATAGTGGAACAGTGCAGAATGTCTGTGCTCTGGGTTGTTGTGTTCACTGTTACTATGAAGTGAAATAATGACAGCTGGCAAACACACAAGGCTATACCTGCCATATTAAATGCACAAACACAATGCCACCCTTTAGGAACACTGGCCCACAGAAGTACTACGGGAAGTCCCTCCAGTACTCTAAACACCAATAAGACTAGTTCTGCCACTTTCCCTCCACTCATTTACTCTTGAAAACATGCAGATATCAAAATTCACCCTCACTGTACTCTTATAACTATACGTATGCCGATACCTAGGGTTCCACAAATGGTAAACCTACTCATGCAAAACTCAAGGCTTGACTTCCCTAGGGAAGCACAGGGAGCACCTGAGGGCCAACAACTGGCTGCTAATCTGCACCTGCTTAAAAGTGAATCAAAACCTAGACTTGCATGTTTCATTAGTAAACTTTGAAATTAGTAAACAGGAAAGCACAGAAAACGGTAAGGGAAGTCATAATACCTCCCAAAATGCAGAATATAGTGATAAAAATTATAATTTTGGCAACATAAGAAGAAATTATGATAAAATGAAAACAAACAAACCCCCAACTGCTGAAAGATGGATTCTGACAGCAGATAAAGATTATCTAACATCTATTATGCCCACCCCCTACAGAAGGAAACATGTTATGGATCTTATTTAAGCAATGGTTTGCTTTTCACCACTAGGTCACAGGAGCAGCCGCAAGTATATTCCATGCACTTTAAGAAATGTCACCGCTTTTGACCCTACAACCTTTTCCAAGAATTCAATTACCATCAGATTTCCATGGAAAAAACTTGTGCGTCTTATCAAACTATTATTTTCTTTTCATGAGGGTGGGAAGCTGGCATAATGGTTAAAGTGTTTACCTTACAAACACAAAGTGCAGGGACTGATTCTCACATGGGGTCATTGACTAGACTTAAAATGGCCCACAAGGACAGTTAGTCTAGTACTAATCTATGAACCTATGTTTTGGGTGGGAAGTTGGCATAATGTTAAGTGTTTATCTTATAAACACACGGTGCAGGGTTTGATTCTCACATCACATGAAGTCATTGGCTAGACTTAAAATGACCCATAAGGGCAGTTAGCCTAGTAATAATCTAGGAACCTATGAACCTAATAATTATTCCAAATAATATACCCATCTGACTCTTCCTTTCTCTTGCAATGCTTCCAATATCTCTAACATAACTCTTTCTGCCTTCTTTCATCAAGATTGTACACATTAGGGTCTTCTGTTCTTTGTCCTCATGCCTTTTGGTACATAATGTCACATTTTTAACAAAAACCAAGAATAATACATTTACTAATGATGAAAAACCTGTTATAACTTTCTCTCCAATTAAAACACCAGAACAGTTTATAGTAATACACTTTTTAAATACAATAATTTATCAAAATTATTTTTTTTAATCATTCTATTAACAAATCAGCAGTTTTTAGCTTCTTTAAACTAGATGGTGAAAAAAAACACAGATTAGAGACTCTGTATTAATTTCTGAATCTCTCTCGTCCCCAGATTTGAATCCCAATTGGAACTCAATCACTCCTGGTAATATGAAAATCGCATTCATTTTTAACAGTTTAGGTGATCCATCTATCAGATAGCACTACAGCAAATCTGGAATTTTTAACCCCCCTCCTAAAAGATTTGGTAACAACTAATTTAAAATAGTCTGGCAATCTTATAAACTGCCATATACACCCGAATGTTTTGTACTGAAACATTTATAAACAAAACTATATACTGCATACATTTTAAATCCCCTCTACTCACCACTACTTGAATATCAGCAGTAAATATGCAGTATTTGTCCCATCAAATATAGAACTCTTAATAATTTCCCTCCGACTGAAGAGTCTGCAAATAATTTATGTTACTCTCACCTAGAGGAGTAGCTTACAGGTGGGGGAGTCTAACTTAACTTAGAACTACATTATTTCCTGCTGTCTTGGGTAACCTATCACATCTCAAATAAGATAACTTCCACTTTGTAAATATCAGAATCTGACTTAGACCATGACCATCATTTAATTTATTGACTGACATTTGTTTTCCGGGAACGTCTGTCTAGGCTGGAGTTCATTTTCAGCGGAGGCTCAAGGAGAAAAGCTCCAAAGTATTATAAAACATTTTAAGAATTATTTTGCATTTAAAAAAAATACAAAAACAACTAAAGTTTAAATAACTACACCAAATTAGACAGGATATGAAAACATTGGTTAAAAACAGATACAAGTTATATGACAATTATTTAATACTTAGAGAAATTTTAGACAGTTTATAGAGAAAATAAAGGTAAGTTAGTAAAATATAAACATGAATTGAAATATGAAGTGAGCGGCCACGGTGGTGCAATGGTTAGCATTGTCATCTCACAGCAAGAGGTTCTCCGGTTCGATCCTCGGCTGGGGTGCCTTCTGTGTTGAGTCTGCATGTCCTCCCTGTGGTCACATGGGTTTCCTCCGGGTGCTTCGGTTTCTTCCCACATCCCAAAGACATGCTATAGGTGGATTGGACATGCTAAATTGGCCCTAGGCGTGTGTGTGTGTGTGTGTGTGTGTGTGTGTGTGTGTGTGTGTGTGTGTGTGTGTGTGTGTGTGTTTGTGGAAGGCTGGGTGCCGGGCTGGCAACTCGACACTGTAAAACTCTACTGCCAATCATGAGCGGACAGGTGATTCACTGTGGTGACCCCTAATGGGGAAAAGCCGAAAGAAGAAGAAGAAATATGAAGTGAGAAAAAAAGCCAGGGGAGAGAAACTGACAGAAGTAAGGAAGTGAGTGAAGAAGGGAGAGTAAGGAGATACAAGATACAGATAGATAATTTTCCCACATTTAGGGATACAGTTTAGCCTGGTAATAAGTAAGAATAGAGACAGCTTTTGGCTAGAAAGTCTCTCAGAATGGTTTAGAAAGGACGGGAGGGAGGGTTTTGACCTGAATTATAGAGATAAGGAGTTCTAGGCCTTAGCAACATGGTACAAGTACAGAAAATGCCCTGCAGATTTGATAAGTTTGTGGACAGAAAAAAGTTTTTGGTCACTGGATCTTAAGAACATAGTTGTGTAGAATGTTATTTAGTACTAGCCAAGCAAATGGATTCTGGACAATTTTACAGGTAGTAAGAAGTTGTGTATATGTTAATTGATGGGGTAGTTCTAACAATATTAGTCTTTTCAGCGCTTTACAGTGGTGGGTTCCGAATGGGATGTTTGTTGCAGATTTAGCAATTTTGTTCGAATACTGTTCAGGTTTTGATTTTTGTTATGCTTGAAGGTTAGTAAGGATGGAAGCACCATAAACAATTATGGGGATGTGGTAAGCAGTGGCAAGTATAGCTTTAGCAGCTTCAGTGAGAAAGTTTTTGGCTCTATAAAGCATCCCTAGTTTTTGATGAGTTTTTCTTATGCAATTTTGTATATACAAGCCGAATTTAAGATTATCATCAACTACCATCCCTAATAACTTGTATGAGAAATTACTATTACTTTAATAGTTGTATTATTAAGAGAGAGACCTTTTTTTTGCACTAGACAGACATTTGGGGAAAATAGCACTATTTAAGTTTTTTAGGGTTGAGCATGAGTTGTGGGTTACAAAGACATGTTTCAGTTGCTGTTAAAGCTTCTCGAGTAATTTTTTCGAGGTGTGCCACATTGTCAGATGTGCAAATGAGTGTTGAATCATCTGTGTACTGTATTAGACAGACATGTTGTGTTGATGTGTAGAGGGTGTTGGTGAGAATGTTAAAGATAAGTTGACCAGGGACAAAGCCTTGTGGTACACCAGTGGCGACTGCAAGGCATGGAGAGAGGGTGGAGTGCCATTTTACTGACTGATACCTACTGGACAGGTAGCTTTTGAACCATAAATGGGTGGGATGAGAGAGACCTAATGAGGATATCTGAAGTACAAGTTTTCTATGACAATGTGTCAAAGGCTTTAGACAAGTCTAGAAATAAGGAGGAGACTACTTTGCTGTTATCTCTAGCTTTATTGACAGTATCTATGTAGGTTAGAAGTGCAGTGTTAGTACTATGAGAAGGATGGAAGCCATGTTGTGTCCTGCAAGAGATAGTTCAGTAATTGTTTTTGAGTACATTTTTCAAGTATATTGGAGAGGGGGATAAGATTGCTATGATGTCTGCTGAATTTCTTCCTTTGTACAGAGGGATAATGTGCAACTTTTTCAACACAGAGGGAATGTGGGATTCCTGGACTGACCTCCTTCTAAGGATTGAGACAGGGTACACAATGCTATCAGCTGCTATTTTATAGGTATTCACTTGGAAGGTCATCAGCTGAGGTAGAGCATGGTTTGAGTTCAAGTAATTTTGTATAGGATGCAGGCACAGGTTTGAAGCTAAAAGTGGATGTGATGATACGTGGCTGCTAGGCAGGGTTAGGATTAGATGTTGGGGAATCCTTGATTAGAGGTGCTATACTATCTATAAAACAAGAGTTGATCTGTATTGCATTTTTGAGTGATAACTTAATCGAGAGATGGTATAGGGGTGAATTTATGGCTGGGATGCAAGATTTCTAATTGCTGCTCAGAATTGTTTAGGTTTGCATTCACTATCATTCTAAAGGTGATTCTAGTATAGTTTTTTGTCTTCATTAATTTGCTTTTCAGTACGACTGCAAAGCATTCTGAAGTTTAAGAAATTGTGGTGTTTTATATTTTTCCCATTCTTTCCATGCTTTTTCTCTATCTTGCATTAGCATTATACATTTTTTGGCTAGCCAAACTGCATTATTTGTTTTTAATCTCTTCCTTCTTGAAGACACAAGGCTATTTAGGATATTCAGGAAAGTTGTACTGAATTCATTTAAAGCATCATCTAAGGGGAGGATGTTTAGCTAGTTCTAGTTAAGTGATAACAGGTTAGTAATAAACATTACTCGGATGAACTTGGAAAGGTTGTGTGTTTTATAAACATGCGGTTCAAGTTGATGTGTGAGAAGTCTGGTCCCTTTCTTAATCTCTCCAAGTCTTTTGGGTTTGTAATATCATGAAGGGAATGGACCTCATTCCTAAATCAAAGTATAATTAAAGTTCA